>NC_141873.1:226563542-226776042 GCF_056163025.1 Triticum urartu
TTGACGGTGCGGTCAGGAGTCTTGAAGCACTTGCGGAGCTGAGAGACATGGAACACGTCGTGCACATTTGCAAAGTTTGAAGGAAGCTCAAGTTGATAGGCGAGATCGCCTCTCTTGTTGACGATCTTGAAAGGACCCACGTATCTAGGGGCAAGCTTCCCTTTGATACCGAAGCGACGAGTACCTTTCATTGGAGAGATGCGGAGGTAAACATGATCTCCGATCTGAAAGCCAAATCACGATGCTTACTATCATAGTAGCTCTTTTGGCGTGATTGCGCTGCTTTGAGGTTATCTCGAATGACTTTGCACATCTCCTCTGCCTCTGTGATCAAGTCATTTCCAAGAAGTCGACGTTCACCGGTTTCAGACCAGTTGAGTGGAGTACGGCACTTCCTGCCATACAGAATTTCGAAAGGGGCCTTGCCCGAACTTGCTTGAAAACTGTTGTTGTAGGAGAATTCAGCATAGGGAAGACAATCCTCCCACTTCATACCGAAGGAGATAACGCAATCCCTGAACATATCCTCAAGAATCTGATTGACACGCTCGACTTGACCGCTAGTTTTAGGATGGAAAGTTGTGCTGAAGTGGATGTTGGTGCCCATGGCCTTCTGAAAAGACTCCCAAAACTTGGAGGTAAAGATGCTGCCACGGTCTGAAGAGATCACCTGTGGAATACTGTGCAGCGAGACAATCCGAGAGGTGTACAGCTCCGCCAATTGAGCTGCAGTGATAGACTCTTTGATAGGCAGAAAGTGAGCCACTTTAGTGAGTTTGTCGATGACAACGAATATAGCATCATTGCCATGCTTGGACTTTGGAAACCCGGTCACAAAGTCCATCTCAATGTGGTCAAACTTCCATTCTGGAATGGCAAGAGGTTGGAGGAGACCAGCTGGCCTTTGGTGTTCTGCCTTCACTCTTCTGCAGACATCACACTCATTCAAGAACTGAGCAATCTCGCGCTTCATTTGAGTCCACCAATAAGCCTGCTTGAGGTCCTGATACATCTTCGTACTCCCAGGGTGGATGGAGAGGAGTGAATTGTGAGCCTCGTTCATGATAACTTTACGAAGGTCACCTTTGGGCACAACAATACGATCCTCGAAGAAGAGAGTATCCTTGTCATCAAGGCGGTAGCACTTGTACTTGGGTTGACTCTTGGCAATCCCAATCTTCACCTTCTTCACCATAGCATCAAGAAGTTGAGCCTCGCGAATCTGATCTTCCAAAGTAGGAGAGACTATAAGGTTGGCGAGGAAACCTTGAGGAACAAATTGCAGATTGAGTTTGCGGAAAGCTTCACAAAGCTCGGGTTAATAAGGCTTGAGAATCAGACTGTTGCAGTAAGCCTTCCTGCTCAAAGCGTCAGCAATCACATTGGCCTTGCCTGGAGTATACTCGATACTCGGATTATACTCTTGAATCATTTCGACCCAACAAGTCTGCCTGAGGTTGAGATTAGGCTGAGTGAAGATGTACCTGAGACTCTTGTGGTCAGTGAAGATGTCCACTTTCCTTCCCAATAAGAGATGTCTCCAAGTCAAAAGAGCATGCACAACTGCCGCCAACTCGAGGTCATGAGTGGGGTAGTTCTTCTCGTTGGGCTTCAACTGGCGAGAGGTACAAGCCACAACTTTCTTCTCTTGCATCAACACTGCACCAAGACCTTGGAGAGAGGCATCGCAGAAGACCTCGAACGGTTTGGATTCATCAGGAGGAGTCAGAACTGGAGCAGTGACCAATTTCTCTTTCAAGGTGTTGAAAACGATGTCACATTCCGGAGACCAAATGTACTTGACGTGCTTCTGGAGAAGGTTTGAAAGAGGCTTCGCAATCTTAGAAAAGTTCTCAACGAACCTTCGATAGTAGCTTGCGAGACCAAGGAAGCTACGGAGTTGCTTCACGTTCTGAGGTGGTTCCCAATTCACAATTGCAGACACCTTCTCAGGATTCACCGCAATGCCCTTGGCAGAGATGATATGCCCAAGATAAAGAACCTCATCGAGCCAAAACTCGCACTTTGAGAACTTGGCGTAGAACTGATGTTCCCAGAGCTTATCGAGCACCAAACGCAAGTGCTTGGCATGATCTTCCTTGTTCTTCGAAAAGACCAGAATGTCGTCGAGGTAGACCAAAACAAAATCATTTGTGTAGGCGTTGAAGATGAAGTTCATCATGCGAGACAAAGTCGGAGGAGCGTTGACGAGGCCAAAAGACATGACAGTGTATTCGTATGAACCATAGCTTGTTCTGAAAGCCGTCTTGCGAATATCTTGCTCACAGATTCGAATCTGGTGATAACCCATATGGAGATCAAGCTTGGAGAATACTTGGGCACCTTTGAGTTGTTCGAACAGCTCATTGATGTTGGGAAGTGGGTATTTCTTCTTGATAGTCTTCTTGTTCAATGGACGGTAGTCGACACAAAGTCGGTCCATTCCATCCTTCTTCTTCACAAAAAGTACTCCACAACCCCACGGAGAAGAACTAGGTCGGATGAGACCCATTCGCTCTTGAATATCGAGTTGCTTCTTCAGCTCCTTCAACTCTTCAGGTCCGAGCCTGTAAGGACGCTTGCAAACCGGTTCCGTGCCAGGCTCAAGATCGATGACGAATTCAACTGGACGGTGCGGAGGCATTCCTGGAAGCTCTTCTGGAAAGACGTCTTGATATTCGCACACGACTGGAATTTGCGAGACGGCATCCAGTTCACCCTTCTCATTGAGAGAAAACAGACGGATGGTATCATCACGAGCGGCAAAGACAATTACATCCTCAGACGAATGAGTCAACTGAATCTGCCTGGCAGCACAATCAAGATGCGCCTTGTGCTTAGAAAGCCAATCCATTCCGAGAATAAGATCAATATCTGAGTCTCCCAGAACAATAGGAGAAGCTAGAAATTTGTAGTCGCCCAACGTGATAGTAACATCCGGGACGCAGGTATTAGCTGTCATTTGCTTGCCTGGTGACACGATTTGTAAGGAACTTTGCACATACCGATAATCGCACTCATGCTTTGATACAAAAGGTTTGGAAATGAAACAATGCGATGCACCAGTGTCAAAAAGAACTCTTGCGGGAACATCGTTAACAGGAAGGTTACCCATGATGACATCTGACGAGTCCTCCGCCTGAGCTGCATTCACCATGTTGACCTTGGCGTACTTGGGGTTATGCTTGACCACAGCTGTACTTGCCGATCTCACAAGAGGAGGAGGAGGGAGACGCCTCTGATTGAAGCATTTGCTGGCATAGTGACCCTTCTGTTGGCACTTGTTGCACGTGACCTCTGAAAGCGGACGGTGATACGGAGCACTCGATCTTGGAGCTTGAGACAAAGTCTTGTTCTGAAAGCCAGGGTTGGGTGGGTGGGAAGATCCACTGCCACCTTTGCTCTTCTGTTGAAAAGGCTGACAGAACGGAGGAGGAGGAAGCCAATACTTCTGTTGCTTAGCCACTTGAGTAGAGGAAGAAGGAGTAGCATCTCTGACTCGCTTCTTGGAAGCATCACACTTCAATTGAGCAACCTCTTGCTTCAATGCCATGTTGTAGAACTCCTCGTACCTCCTGGGCTCAAAGAGAACGAGAGCTAGCTGGATTTCTTCTCTGAGACCACCCCTGAACTGGTATATCATGCTCTTCTCGTTAGGGACGTCCTGCTTAGCAAAGCGGGCAAGCTTCTAAAACAAATTGTTGTAATCATAGACAGACAAAGAGCCTTGCTTCAGGGTGCGGAATTCCTCACGCTTGCTTTCAACCACGCTCTGAGGAATATGATGAGCTTTGAAGTCTTAACGGAATTCATCCCAGGTAATCTCACGGCCTCCTCTGGAATCTTTGTACTGCTGAAACCATTCTGCAGCTTGGTCTTTGAGTTGGAAGGAAGCGAACTTGACAAAGTCCTGAGGCCTGACGTTACTACACTCGAAATGCTTGCACAAGTCCACGAGCCAATCGTCAGCATCACTTGCCTCAACACAATTGCTGAAGGTCTTTGGCTGGTTAGCAAGGAACTGGTTGAGTGTAGCAAAGCGATTCTGATTGTTGCCCTGGTTGCCTTGGTTGCCTTGGTTTACTTGGTTGCGCTCTTGAAGAATTTGCATGATCAACTGCGTGTTTGCATTGGTAGCAGCCATCACAGCTTGCCATGCCACCGGAGGAGGAGGTGGTGGTGGCGGATCAGGATTCGGAGTCGTGCGCGTTGGAGGAGCCATCGTGAACAGGTTGACATCCATTAGCACATTGACAGATAAAAATGAAGCTGAATCAAGCGGGTTGAAATTGCCACAAACAGTCTTCATATCCGATCAAAATGAACGAATGCATTCCAATTGAAATGGTCACATATCCATAAAGTGAGAAGCCACTTAGAATTTAGGTAGAGGAATAAAATCAACAAGGTACGGAACAAGAACGAATACTCGGTAAAGATCACCCAATCTCAAACCAAATATCCGTGGAAGAAGAAATAGAGCTACAAGAATTCCCACCTATGAAACTCCCGAACCTTTCCGGTTATGCAATCAGGTGTTGGGGATACAGGGGAAGCATAATATCTCACCCAAATCTAGCAAATCCTACATCCAGCTGTATCCATCCTTCAACACATAACCGAGAAAAAACTTCGGAAATCGTCTACCTCAACCTTCGAAAAGCATCCGTTATACAAGTTATGGCAATACTCCCGAACTCCTGCCCCAGTACTGGGTGGCGTCGAGCTTATCTCACCAACAACTGCATAAAAGAGATTTTCGATGTCGGCGAACTAAACTCAGGTATTCCAGAACTGCAACGATAAAATTGTGACGACAACACCTCGGAGCTCAACTCCCCGGGACACTGCCACAACCCCTAAATGACAGGAGGCACCAAGAACAATGTTCTCGTCACAAATCGATCGGAACGATTCCAAGATACCCGCGTGATCCTAAAATTTTTTTAGTGAAATTTGAGAAGAGAAGAGTCAAAACTCTACGTCAGGATGCCTTACCAGAGCGATGAGGAGACTGGGGAGTAAAAATAATTCCTAGACTCTCTGATATATAATTCCTACATGACTCAAAACATTTTTCTAGACTCAACAGTGGCAGCTAATTCGATTAAGCAGTGGGGGCTCCTAAGGTCGGGGAAGGCTCTGATTACCAACTTGTAACGCCCTGGATGCGGCTATATCTCCTACGTGTCGAAGCACGACTTAGAGGGATAACCGCATTGAAAGCAATGTCGCAAGTAAGGTAATCTTCACAACAACCCATGTAAATAGATAATAAGGGGAAAGGTACATAGTTGGCTTACACTCGCCACGTCACACAAAGTACATAAATAACATTACATCATCCAATACACTCATGGTCCGACTACGGTACCAAAATAAAAGATCAACCCCAACATTGCGACATGGTCCGGATCGCCCCAACTGGGCACCACTATTGATCATCAGGGAAAGACACATAGTAATGGCGTGAGTCTTCGTCGAATTCCCACTTGAGCTCAAGCGCATCATCTGAAACGGAATCATCGGGCCCTGCATCTGGTTTGGAAGTAATCTGTGAGCCACGGGGACTCAGCAATCTCGCACCCTCACGATCAAGACTATTTAAGCTTATAGGTAAGGCAAAGGTAATATGTGGAGCTACAGCAAGCGACTAGCATATATGGTGGCTAACCTGTTCGCAAAAGAGAGCGAGAAGAGAAGGCAAAGAACGAACGAAGAACTAGAGAACAACCTACGGCAAACGTTAATCCAACACCGTGTTCACTTCCTGGACTCCGCCGAGAAGAGACCATCACGGTAACACACTCAGTTGAATCATTTTAATTAAGTTAAGGTTCAAGTTATCTACAACCGGACATTAACAAATTCCCATCTGCCCATAACCGCGGGCACGGCTTTCGAAAGTTCAAATCCCTGCAGGGGAGTCCCAATTTAGCCCATGACAAGCTCTCACGGTAAACGAAGGATATACCTTCTCCCGAGACATTCCGATCAGACTCGGCATCCTGGTTCTACAAGACAACTTCGACAAGTTAAAACAAATCCAGCAACACCGCCCGAATGTGCCGACAAATCCCGATAGGAGCTGCACATATCTCGTTCTCAGGGCACACTCAGATGAGCGCTCCATACAACTAAAACCAAACCTCGAGTTTCCCCGAGGGGGCGCTGCACAGGACTCTAGTTTGGACCAACACTCAGAGGAGCATTGGCCCGGGGGGGTTAAATAAGATGACCCTTGGGCTCCGGAAACCCAAGGGAAAAAGAGGCTAGGAGGCAAATGGTAAAACCAAGGTTGGGCATTGCTGGAAGAGTTTTATTCAAGGCAATTTGTCAAGGGGTTCCCATTATTACCCAACCGCGTAAGGAACGCAAAATCCGGGAACATAACACCGATATGACGGAAACTAGGGCGGCAAGAGTGGAACAAAACACTAGGAAAAAGGCCGAGCCTTCCACCCTTTACCAAGTATATAGATGCATTAAGATAACAAGATAATATAGTGATATCCCAACAAGAAAAATAATGTTCCAACAAGGAACGATCTCCAATCTTCACCTGCAACTAGCAACGCTATAAGAGGGGCTGAGCAAAGCGGTAACATAGCCAATCAACGGTTTGCTAGGACATGGTGGGTTAGAGGTTTGACATGGCAATTTGGGAGGCATGATAGGCAAGTGGTAGGCATTGTAGCATAGGCATAGCAAAAGAGCGAGCATCTAGCAAAGCAAAGATAGAAGTGATTTCGAGGGTATGATCATCTTGCCTGCAAAGTTGTCAGAGTTGACTGGATCCTCGAAAGCAAACTCAATGGGTCCCTCGTTAGCGAACTCGTCTCCCGGCTCTACCCAAACAAGACAAACAAGCAAAAGGAACACAATCAACCACGTGCAATGCTCAAACAACATGATGCAAACATGGTATGCTATGCAGGATGCGATATGTGATGCATATGCAAGATTTGACAAGGAATGATTGAACCTGGCCTCAACATGGAAATACAAGTGTGCCACTGGAAAGGTGAGGTGATTTCGGTTGAAATCGATATAAAGAACACCGGAATCGGAGACACGGTTTGGAAATGGCAAGCAAAACAAATATGGCACCGGTCTGCGATAAACAGCAAGTAGCCATCGAAGTGCAACAAGTTAATTATGCTACAGCACTCAAACATGGCAAAAAAATACATGGCAGGGATCCACTCATAAAGCTTGACAAAAGATGAACACTAAGCTACGGCCAATTCATCCATTAACAGGCTCAAACAAGCATGGCAAAAATGCAAACGGTAAATAGATTTCAGACTTAGTGAAATTAACACTAGTCTGGAATTTTCGATCAGGTAGCACACTTTGGAGCTTGAAAACTATATGCTACAGGAACTTAACATGGCAAAGCAAGGCCTTGCATGGAGCTACTCAAAGATCTTAACAAAAGTCCCTTAGTGACCTTGAGCCAAAAGCGATCAGAAAATACAATTGCAAGCATGTGAACATGGCAAAAAATTAATCAGATTACAGACTTAGTGAAAAACTGGAGCATGCAAATCTGTTAACGAATAGGCATGTTCACGAGCTCGATGCACTCACTACAGATCAAGGCATGACAATCTAAGCATACACCCATCAAGAATACATGTTATATAAGCTAGCCATGGCAAGAACAACAACATAGCATGCACGGATCAACAACAACATCCTCGGCAAAATCGCTAACAAGTAGACAATCTGCCAGGAATTACGAAATAGCAAAAGTAGAGCTCGACTGACTCAAGCTAGGGTGCTCCATAATTGCAAACAAGGACATGGACGGATAGATCACCACAATATTAACAAATCATCCTTACTGATCATCCTCAAAAGATGCACGGATCACTAGGAAAAAACATGAACATATGGCATATTGATAAAAATAGATCAAGGACTTGGTGAAATTTCTTAGACCCTGAAATCAGCATTAACGAATGCACTACTTTGCAAGCTTGTTCTAGTCACCACACATGTCACAAAAATACATGGTAGGCACCTCTGTAAAGATGGAAAAGCATATAACAAAACTCATGTAGAACTCAGGGGCATATCATGCACACAATAATCATGGCAAAAATGACAAATAGCTATTTGGTACAGCAGATCTGACAATTATCTCAAATAGCTCTCTTCCAACAGCATTTCGGGCATCAAGATGAGCTCAAATGAAAATGATGCAATGAGATGAAATGATGTGCTCTCTGAGACGAAAATTTTGATATGCTACATGCCCAAAACGGAGCTACGGATGCAGAGTTACGATGCGATGAAGATGGCAAAAAAATACTGGGTCTGGGGACTTAGAGAATTTGTCACCTCGCGGATGTAGGGTTTCGGGCACCGCAAGAACCGAGGCGGCGGCGGATCTTGCCGGATCCGCGCCGGAGAAGGCAGGGGCGGCGGTGGGAGCCCCGACCAGCGGAGGAGATCACCGGAGCGTGGCCGGGGCGGAGGAGGACGCGGGCGGCGAGGCGGAGCGCGTGCGGCAGCGACCGAGCAGCAGGCAGAGCGCGTGCGGCGGCGAGGAGGGTGGCGCCGGCGATGAACTTGCCGCGGCAGAGCGGCGAGGGATGCGGCGGCGTCGGGCGGCCGGTGCCGAAGGAGGCGGCGGCGCGAGCGGGCGCGGGGCACGGCCCGGTTGGCGGCGGAGAGGGCCCGCCCTGGGCCGGGACGGGCCGGCGGCGGGAGGAGTCCGGTCGGGACACGTGGCTCGTCCCGGTTGGCTGCGGATGCGGCGGCGGACGTTGTCTGGCCGGACCGGACGTGTCCGGTGCGGCGAGAAGCGGGGAATTAGGGTTTGAAGGAGGGGATCCGGGATTTCGGAGGAGGGGCTATTTATAGGCATAGAGAGAGCTAGGAGAGTCCAAATGAGGTGCGGTTTTCGGCCACGCGATCGTGATCAAACGCTCTAGATGATTGAGAGGGTTTTGGTGGGTTTTGGGCCAAAATGGAAGGGTGTTGGGCTGCAACACACACGAGGCCTTCTCGGTCCCTCGGTTAACCGTTGGAGCATCAAACGAAGTCCAAATGGTACGAAACTTGACAGGCGGTCTACCGGTAGTAAACCAAGGCTTCTCGGCAAGTCTCAGTCCAATCCGGAAATGTTTAACTCCCACACACGAAAGGAAGGTAGAAAGGACCACCGGAGGAGATAGAAGCGCCGGAATGCAAAACAGACAACGGGGAAAATGCTCGGATGCATGAGACGAACACGTATGCAGATGCAATGCACATGATGACATGATATGAGATGCATGACAAACGACAACAACACAAGGAGACAAAAACCCGAACCCGAGGAAATAAAATAACTTAGCGCCGGAAACGGCAAGAGTTGGAGTACATATTAGGTAACTTACATCCGGGGTGTTACAGGATCCCACACTACCCAGCATTTCAATCATACACACAATATGCTCGATATGTGTAAATACAACATGGCATCACAACATAACTCTACGACTCAAGTATTTATTCATCAGGCTCTGAAGAGCCAGATAAAGCAAACATGGGTCTCATGACCCAGCATTCAGAGCATACAAGTCAAAGCACATGCGGAAGCTTAACATGTCTGAGTACAGACTTCTACAAATGAAAAAGGCTGAGAATTCTGACTATCTACCAGATCCTGCCGAGGGCACAAGAACGTAGCTGAGGTAATGAGCTAAACGTCGAAGTCCATGCGGAATTACTAGTGAGACTGAAGTCTCTCTGCAAAACATAAAATAGGAAAACGTGAGTACAAATGTACCCAGCAAGACTTACATCAGAACTAACTACATATGCATCTGTATCAACAAAGGGGTAGTGGAGTTTAACTGCAGCAAGCCAGCTTTGACTCGGTGGCTATCCTGAACTATGACTGCAAGTAACTCTTTTGAGGTGGCGCACACGAGTCCACATATTCACCATATCAATACACCACTATGGATCCGCTCCCGTCTCCCTACTAGAACGCCATCCATAGCACTCACGCTTATCTTGCGCATTTTAGAGTATCTACTTTCACTTGTCTATGAACTATGCAAGGGGTCCAAGTTTCCATATTCGAGGAATCCGGCTATTCGAATAGATAATGATAACCATGCAGGGGTGTACTTCTTCACACACGCTCTCGCCACTTACCACCATGTACACGTCGTGTATCTCGGCAACCTTCAAGCAGAAGCCTGTTGAGGGAGTCGGCCACGACCTGACTAATCACACAAGTCTCTCGTCCAGGTTTATCGCCTATTCGGGTTCCATCCGCAAGGAGATCCGGCCGGGGTGTCGCTCACGGCCCCAAATGATGTGTACAGGGTTCCCAAGCCCACCATCTGGGTGCCACTTGGTACACCGGGCCACTGTGCCTAGTCTGTCCCAAGCCCACCTATACCGGGTGCCACTTGGTAGACTACTAACACTACCTACAAACACCGGAAACTAGTTGCAACTCCTGGACAGAGATCGAGTGGATTAATAAGTCGAGAGGGGTCGAGTTACCGGAACCCAATGTGTGGTAGTAACTGTTCATGGATCACAAACACAGAACTCAGTTCCTGAGAACGGCTGCAATGAGACAACCCACTATGTACTCCTACGTGGCCTCTCACCGCTACCTTTACCAAATCATGTTCACACACTTAGCTCTCAACGGTAGGACATGTTCACCATGTTCCAATTCATTCCCGATGAATCAGACCTGACTCAACTCTAAGAAGTAGCAGGCATGACAACAAGCATGAATGAGTAGGCACATCAGGGCTCAAACAATTCCTACTCATGCTAGTGGGTTTCATCTGTTTACTGTGGCAATGACAGGTCATGCAGAGGAAAGGGGTTAAGCTACCGCATCATGTATCAGTTGAAACGTTGTTGTCCTAATGCAGTAAAAGAGAGCAGGAGTGAGAGAGTGGGATTGTATCGGAATGACCAAGGGGGTTTTGCTTGCCTGTCACTTCTGAAGATAATATAGTTCTCCATCGGTGTCATCGATCACATCATCAAAGCAACGTCTATCGAGATGGAACAAATACCGACAATAGAGAAAGAAGCACAATCAATGCAGTGCACAATAAGATGCATGATCATGACATGGGAATCTGATGTGATTTGAGCTAATGCAGAAAGCAACAGAAGGGTTTGAGTTGATTTGAACCAAAGGTTCAAATTCAAATCCAAACTATGAGTTCCAAAGTGCATTTACATGTTTTGATCCATATAGCATGGTTACGTTGCTTTATCATGCATGAAAATGGTACAGATAGAAAGATTGGATTTTTCTGATAATTTTTCATATATAAATTATTTCATTTGGAGTTACAGTTGAATTTATATGAATTTTAGAAGTTTTAAACATTTTCTGGAATTTCCTGGATTATTTTAAATCCAGAAAATCAATTACTGCATCAGCATTGCGTCTGGGTGACATTAGCATGGTCAACAGGGCTGCCTCGGGTCAAACCTGACGGGTGGGGTCCATACGTCAGTGACACTGGGCTAGTTAGTGTCGCTGACAAATGGGCCAGGTCAACGGCCAGGTCAGCGCGGTCAACTCTGGCTTATGGGTCCCGCTGGATTTTAAACTAATCTAAACTTAAGACAAAACTGAGGTTAATTAGGGTCTGTGCCCATGTGTCAGTGTGTCAGGGGGTTAATTAGTGGGGTGTTTAACCGCTAATGATGGCCACGTCAGCTGCCGGCGTTTAGCCGCCGGCGACCAAATCCGCGGCGGAGGGAGTCGGGGTTTCGCTGCAGGGCCCTATTTGGCGCGCGGGGAGCATCTACATGAAGCTGGGGAGCTGCCGCGTTGAGTGGTGGTGGTGTTTGGGCTCGGGGTGGTCGGGAAAGACGCCGGCGACGATGTTGGCGGCTGCCGGAGCTTGGGCGAGCTCGGGGTCGTCGCTAGGAGGCACAGCAGGAGGTGCGGAGCGGTGCTGCGGCCTCCTGGGTACGCGGCGAGTGTGGTGAAGCACTCGGTTGCTTTGCTCACGGTTGGGGATCGGGGCTAGAGAACGCGCGGAAGTGAGGGGACAGGGGAAAAAGAAGGAGGAGCTCACGGCGGATCCGTAGGGATGGTTAGCTGGCTCGGGGATGCGTCGGAGACGGCGGATCAACGGCGGTGGTGGTCGGAGCCCGAGGTGTAAGACGACAGCGATAGTGACGTTGTAGGGCGCCCGAGGATGCGTGGCTCGTCTGGGATGACGCAGACGATGAGGCGGAGCCGATGGACACGGCGGTTGGTCGAGGGACGGGCAGTGAGCGCGGTTGCAGTGAGCGGCGGCGACGAGCTCGCTCTGCTTCGGGAGGGAGAGCGAGAGAGGCGAGGCAGGGAGAGAGGGAAGCGGTCGAGGGGGTCCAGGGGGTAGCGTGGCGCCTCCAGAGCGTCTAGACCGTCGAGGGGAGAAGCAGGCAGGGTGGAGGTGGTGCTGCGCGCGTCAGGCACACGCCCTCTGCCTACTGGCAGAGGTGGAAGAAGACCTCGGCGGCCGATTCTCTCTTGGGCCAGGTTAGCAGGTAAGACAGGTAGTCTCTCTCTCTCTTTTCCCTTTCTGTTTCAGTTTTTCTATTACTTTTATTCTGTTTTGAATTAGTAGAAATACTAATTCATTTTGAAAAATCTTGAAAATGATTGTGGCATATGTTTGGATTATTTCCAACAACCTTAAAATACTTTCAAGATTATCTGGACATTTAAAATTATTTATAGGATTTAAATGTCCAAATGCAAATACTTATGATTTAATTCAAAAATCCATAAATGACCTAGAAAGGTGTGCACCATTTTTGTCGGAGGTTCTAGAGCAATTCAAAAATGATGAACTTTTCTAAAGAGAATTTTGGGTTCTTGAAAATGTTTTTAAGTTGAACCTATTTGATTTAATGTTGGTGCTAGGGTTTGTCATCCCCATTTCAACTTTAATTGAAAAATAAACATGATGCATGGATGCTTTAAGACAACTAATGGCAAGCAAATTCTAGGGCTGTGACATATTCATAGAGCTCAAGGAGGGGGCCTTTTATCAGGCGAGCTATGATGGCACAGAAGTGGCCATCATAGCCGATTATCCCGGCCTTCTCCCCTCCTCCCACGTAAGTACCCAGGAGACGTCTCCTCCAAAAGAGTTTTCTCATCGCGCCTCACTCACCGCACTGTCTGGTGCTCCAAAGGGGCAGCGCTCGTCTCTCCACGCCGCATCAGAAACGTCCCTTGAGAAGGCGACGCCTGCGCAGGGCGGATCTTCGAAAGAAAGGCAGACGGCGATACTGCCGAGCCCCTACCTTCATCAAAAAGCTATGATTCTTATTATGCCCTTAGCAGATATACTGAATTGTGAAGTTTCCCGCTGTGCCACATTTTTTAGGAAAAGCATAGGCCGGACTGTGTCCGGAGGCCTCGCTGGTTCTGCATCACCCAATCCAACCCCGGATCCCGTCCCAAGGACTAGGGTAGATGATGTACGGTGGAGCCCTATATGGCTGATCTTTCACGAAAGGACCGGATCCCAACTAAGAACATGAATAACACGGGGAAGAACGGAGAGAAATCACAAGGGGAAAAACTCAAGAACAAGTCCAATCACACATCCACTAGACAATCAAACACACAAGATCCATAAGGTACATGAACAACAAAGGGAAAGATACTAGGTAAGGTTCATCTCCATGAGGAGGTCTTGAATCCACGAGGGGATCTTCCCGTGAGGGGTCTTGAATCCAAGGTGGATCTTCTCCGAAGAGGGGCCGCGGTCTCTCTCGTGGAGTAGATCCGTAATGGATGAGCAAAGATCTATCTCTAAATGAGCTACTACTTTGCTGACCCTAACTAGGAGGGGAAGGAGTATATATAGTCTAAGCCACCAAGGGGTAAGTGGGAAAGGGATACATGGGCCTCTGGCCCGACTCTGCGCGCAGGCAGGCACCGGATGTCCGGGCTGGGGGCCAGATGTCCGGGCTCTCGTGAAACGCGGGATGTCCGGCCGAGCGGGGTGGCCTTCTTTTGGATCCTGTTGTTGATGCAGGATTTCCGGGAGAAGGCCGGATGTTCGGGCTGTGGCATCGCGCCGGATGTTTGGGCCCATGGGCCGGATGTCTGGCCGCTGATGCTTCGGTCGTGTGTTGGTGCAGTTGTTGGGCGGCTGCATAGGCGCCGGATGTTCGGCCTTTGGCCCAGATGTCCTGCCGCAGTAGCTTCAGCAGCTCCGTCTTCTTCTGTTGTCGCTTCCAGGCTTCCCTCGCGGATGGTGTAGTTGTTCCTTGGCGCTTGCACTCCTCCTCGTCATCCATGAAGCTTTGACAATACCTATGCATGCACACGAGAGGGGTGTCAAGTAGTATACCATCATCGAATGTGTCAATTGAGCACGTGTAAAGGAGGTGATTCACCTTTGTGTATGTGAAGTAGATGCCGCACGTGTCACACGCCGAACGGACTCTTGACATGGTGATGTCCATAGAGCATCATCTCCCCTCCCTTGGGAAAGATCCGACCTCGGATCAAAAACCAAATCACCATGGGAAAGAGATGGCTTTGCCGTGTAGAAGTAGACGTTCACCAAGTACTTGTCGTCTTGAAGCTCGAAATGGGCACTCTCCAATGTCGCACCGTCTTGTGATTCCTTCAAAAGGAGTAAGGACAACAAACACTTGGAAAAACAAATGTGGTTAGCGTTAGTGCAAAACCAAGCATTCAAGAGGTGATTCACAAAACAAGTGTCTTCATTATGCAAAGCATGTGGTGTGACAAAGGATTGTGACATGGCATGTAAGCATATCAATCGAGCACAAGCAAAGATATCATGGGGACAAGCATGTAAATGTGAGGTAGTGATGCAAATATGTGTAACAAGAGAATAAGAATCTACCTCAAAGTCATAGCAAGCATGGGCAAAACGCTCAATGAAAGGTCTATGGTAGGCATAAGAAGCATTCACAACACCAAATAAAATGAAGTGTCTAAACACATGGGTTAAGTGCAAGACAATCCAAGCATAATGTGCATGGGGTGTAGTGAATATCGTGTGGCACTCAACACAATGGAAAGAGCAATTGTTCATCATGTGTGAGGCAATCAAGGTGAGCATGTAGCAATCAATGGGACATGGCATATGTGAAGTGATGACATTGTTGCAACCAAACATATAAGAGGAACAAGTAATCCAAGAATTGGATGCAACACACAAGGCATATATATCATGATGCATGGAATGGTGAAAATGACAAGTCGAAGCAAGATCTCTAACAAGTGTGCAATCAAGTGTTCCAAGATGAACAATAAGTATCATGGTGCAAGCAACACAAGTAGTATGCTCCGTTGTATCCATGCTCAAGAAAGATGTCACCTTAAAGGCGTGTCCTCGTGCATCCTTCACAATGACGAAGTACAAGCAAGTGCGATGTAGAATCGTCGTGGTAGGAGGTGGTTCGCTCTCAAGAGCTTGAATGGTCAACTCACATGAAGTGGAAGTCGACACAAAATCCAAGTATCCTACACATGCACACAACAAAAGAAAGAACGCATTCCCATGGTAGATAAACACATCATCCATCATGATGGTTCTCTTCTTTTGCACACAAACATTAGTAGCACAAATGCATGAATAATATAATGCAATAGTGGATATATTCATGGCACTAGGTAGATGGTGCAAAGAGGTAAGACAAGCATGCTTCACAAGAAATATGTGAAGATCTCCAAATATATGTGAGAACGCTATGGGGGCAATCTCATGAGAAAGAGTAGAATCATTGTTGCACTCAATACAAGGCAAATCATCTAACATGAGAGTGGCAACACATGGAGATATATGACAAGATGCAATAACAATCATGTGCAAAGCATGTAACTGGTTGTCATCAACCGCATGGAATGAGCAAGTATGAATCATTGGTGATGCAACATAAGAAATCGTAGGAATCAAGTCGTGCAAGTTAGTAGTGCGAAAATGCAACATACTAGAGGAAATCATGGCAATAATGTCATGTGAGCAAATAATAGGCATAGGAAATGCACACGACATATCGCAAGCACAAAAACAAAGCAAGATCATAGTATCATCATAGGCATGGGGCACAAAGCAAACATGGCAATAACAAGCAATATCTCCACCAAGCTTGCAAATACACATACAAGTATGAGAATCAATCATCATGTGTAATACAAAGCATGGGTCACGAATGCATGGCAAATGCATAGTAATGAACATATCATGCAAAGTGAACATGGAAAGATGGGCATATAATATGTAATGGACAATTATCCATAACCATGTGAGTGCCATGTAGAAAGAATGCGCGAAGTCTTTGCACGAAGAGATCGGTGGGAAAGACAATCCATGGGATCCCAAGTCATCGTTGCTCTCTAGAGCTCGTTTTGTCAACTCGTGGGATTGTGAGGTTGACAAGTATTCATGGGTACCTACACAAAAGAAACAAAAACCAAAGAAATTGTGTGTGTGGTAAATGTACACATCATCCATCATGATGTGTATGTGCACGTGTGAGTTAGCACAAGGTAAGCACTGCTCAAAGAAATTTGATGCATGGTATAAAAACATGTCATCCATCATGAAAGAATAGTTGTTATGTATAACACGATGGGGACACAAATTGAGAATGCAAGTATATGGCACATCAATAGCATGTTTATTCATGGGGAGCATATTGTGCAGACAAGTATTGGGGTCATGCAATGGATGGGATGGATCAAAATCTCATAATATGTATGAGGAAACTATGGGGGTCTCCTCATGAGAAATATTGGAAACATCATATGGAGATAATGGACAACATCCAAAACA
This sequence comes from Triticum urartu, assembly GCF_056163025.1. Lineage (NCBI taxonomy): Eukaryota > Viridiplantae > Streptophyta > Magnoliopsida > Poales > Poaceae > Triticum > Triticum urartu. The sequence goes on from NC_141873.1 coordinate 226,580,354, forward strand.
ATGCATATCCGAAGCTTGGTGGTCATGGCATGGCATATGAGATAAATGATGCAAAGGAAGCATATCAATATCATCGCAAGAAAAACAAATGCCAATAACCATGGGCTTGTCACCTATGCCATAAGTGCAAATTTGGTTTATTTTAATGGCATATGCATAGTTACTATGAAGAGATTGCAAATATGACATATGATTGATCTCATGCATAGCATATGACAAGTCAAGCGGACTGTCAAACATGATGTGACCTAAAGAATTGTCACAAGAAATCTTATGTAACATGGCATCACAACTAATAGACTCCACATGAGAATCATCATACTCATCGTAAATGGGCAAGAAATCATCACATGAGGAGGTCACACTAGCATGAATAATGGTACTAGGTGGATCAACCTCATGCAAGCAATCAATATCAAGAATGTCCACTAGTGGGACTAGAGCATCACCGTCACCTATGTTACCATTTTTTCCACTCAAGTGGTGTAGGTGAGGTGGGAAAGAACAAATGGTGGTCATCTTCATCTTGATGGAACCATGTGGGGGTGCATCATATTCCACCATGGCCATCGTCTTGTCCAAAGGGAGGACGAAGTCATCGCAAATCGGCGTGTCATCATAGATGGGACCTAGCACCAAATGAGAAGAAACAATAGAGGTAGAGCTCAAGTCGTTAATGTTGAAAGTGGCCTCACATGACCTATCAACTATCTCACTGTCTCTATGTGGTGGTTCACTCACTCCCTCAAGGTAGGTGCACTCAATCTCACGTATGGTGGAGTCACTCATCTCACTCAAGTGGTGGGGGTTGTGGCTCTCCTCACATGGGAATTGTGGCAACACATCATATATGGGGCTAGTGGTGAAGTCACTCTCACTCTCAATATGGTGGCAAAAGTCACTCAAGTCATCATACGTCGCCGTGGTCGAAAGGAAAATCCCATGCTCAACCATCTCATCGCCGTCTCCGTAGATGAAAGCCGAAGATGGCACATCATTACTCTCGCCTCCTAAGATGGAAGCATCATCCTTGCTCGGCACCATGTCGCTCGCCTCCAAAGCTTGGTCCTGCATGGTCTCTATAGTCATAGTCGTCACCGCACCATCTTGAAAAAGAGTCGAAGTAGACTCGGCATCATCAATGCCACAAAGAGGGATGGCGGTGAAGTCGAACTTGGGAGCATTGTCTTGGAGATCATCGGGCTTGGACATCGTGGTGGTACTAGCCTCATGCTCGTTCTCATGGAGCTTGGTCGTCGCGAAGTGAGCTTGGGGTGGAGAAGCTTTGGCCTTCATGAGTTCTTGTTTCGCCTTGGGAGCACCAATGTAGTTGTCGTCGAGGGACTTTTAGTTCTCGAGGAAGATCGTCTTGGAGATGTCATTGTGCAATCCCATCATGAAGTGAAACTTCATCGAAATGGGGTCGTCCACGCCGGCTCGTCGCAAGGCAATCTTCATCTCCTTGAAGTACTCGTCGATGGACTTGGATCCTTGGATGGTGTTCTCTAATTGGCGTTGAAGTTGTTCCGTGTAGGTTGGAGGCACGAACTCTCGTCGCAAAGCTCTCTTCATCTTGGGCCGACTCATGTTGTAGCTTTTCGAAGGTGTGTGAAGCCACCATGTGTACGCGTAGCCGTGGAAGTTTCTTGTGGTGCACTTCACTTGATCTTCGGGAGGAACTTGATGTAGCTTGAGGTAGTCGCCCATCAAACGTTCCCACTCGAGATACTCCTCGGGTTCTATAGTTCCATAGAAAGGAATCTCATGGTCGATGTCGAGGTCATAGTAGCTCGTGGAAGTCACGGACTTGAGCTTGGGGAGCTTCTCTTGAGTGTAGTCTTGAGGTGCTTGTTGGCAAAGATGTCGTATGTCCGTAGGCGAAGATGCCTTGAGGTTGCTTGGTGAAGATGCAAAGGGAGATGGTGACGTCGTTGAGCGGTTGTTGGTGTTGAGCTCTTGACCTTCACGTTCATGGTGGTGTCGATGTTGATGTGACCTTGCCGGAGATGGTGGCTTGGAAGCATGTGTACTTGAGCGTATTCTCGAAGATGAGGAAGATCGCTTGTAGGACTTGATGAGGGCTTTGATCTCCTCCATTTGAGGTTGCATCTTGGCGTCAGTAGAGTTTTTCGTGGCATCGAACTTGTCATTGTTGTTGTAGACCGAAGGTGAAATGCCTTGCCTATCCATCACAAGACTCGAGTAGACGTGAGTAGGAAATGAGATAAACAATACCAAGTTATGTTTTCCCAAAGTTGAGGATGTATCCCGTTTCATTCAATGTGAAATGAAAGAATAGTGGAATTGGTACTGGACTTGTTCACTCACACCTACAAACAAAAGCTTATGGAGTAGCTCGGTGAGGATAGTGGCACAAAAATTTAATGCAAAATGTTAGCAAGAGTCAATAATGTTGAAAGAGATTCACAAATTCACAAGTGAAACAAGTAGACCAATAGCAATGAATGCCACACGGAAACACACACATGGATAGATAAATGGGGTCGTGCAACTAAGGAATGACCTCAAAATGTGGAATCCACGGAAAATGCTCTTGTTGCACAACTCTAGAGAGACGCTAGCACGATTTCTCAATAGGCGGATACGACACTTTTGCACAACCTATAAGATGCAAAAATGCAACGACTTCTATCCCAAGTATGCTATGTATATGATGTTCCCGGTGGTATGATACAAGATGATCGGATATGACAATCTTATGCAATGGGGTATGATGCTATGGCTATTTCTTTCAAGATTCTTTGCTCTTTCTCTTTTTCTTAAAAGCTTATTCTTTTTTTTGTATGGCCACTTTTACACAATGCACAAACCAACATAGCAATTGTGTATATGCGGGAACAAACTTGAGGCACACGAGATTATGTGATACCAATATGATATGGTATGTATGCAATGGGAGGTGTAGACCACTAATGTGCACAAGTAACTTTGCTGGCAATACTCGAATGGCTAGTCTCGATAGGAAAGTAACGCAAAATAGGCTAGGGGTTAACAATGTAATGGCACGGAGAATATACAACGGATGGATACCACGATACCAAGATGATATGGAGGTTACCGTCCACGGTGATGATGAGTGGTGGTGTTCTTGATGTAGATACCAAGATGATGGATACTCGTCCCTAAGTAGCTGAAACACCTTAGGAAACGGGAAAACCACGAACTCAAAATCTCAAATGTCAAATGGTGGTAGCGGGAATGCGGTGGCGGTGGCGGAAGCTCAATGGGATTGCAGAAGTGCAATGATGGGTTTTTCTAATAGGCAATGCGGAAATGGTGGGTAAGGTGGTGGACTACACACGGTGTCGGAGTTGGAAGCACGGTCCCTAAGTAGCCTAAACACCTTAGGAGACACAACTCACAACACAAACAAAATTGGGTTAAGTTGGGGTGGCGGAAGTGTATAGTGGTCAAGCCTATGCGGTAGTGGTGGTGGTGGTTGATGAAGAAGCAACCGTCCATAAGTAGCCTAGACACCTTAGGAGACTCAAATCACTCCTCAAGCAACCACTAATGCGATGGGGAACAAAATTGGTTAGGTTGCGGAAGTCGGTGGTGGTTATGCGGAGGTTGTGGTGGAAGCCCTAGGCAGAGATGCCAAAGTTCCAAAACATTTATGGAGTCAAATGGTGATGGTTGTATTTTTGTGGGAAGGGGGATGTCAAGAGCTTTTCGAGAGCTAAAGAACGCGAAAATCGGACTCCGGATGAATTAGTTATGGAAAAAACGGTGACTCCACATGAATTAGTTATGGACAAAACGGTGAAACGGGAAAGCTAAAATGTACAGGGGCCGGATATCCGGGGGTGGGGGCCGGATATCCGGGGGCTGATGTCCAGAACCGTGCGGATCTTATGCTCCAGGAGCCGGATGTCCAGCCTGGGGCCCGGATGTCCGGCCTGAGGCCCGGATGTCCGGCCTGACGATTCCACATCGGGATTTGGACTTCAGAACTTCATTTGGGGGCGGAAATAGATGATTTTGAGGGCAAAATTGATTGGATTTCGTGGATGGAAAGTGGGGAAACCTGGGGATATGCTAGATCCACTTGAAACCAACCAAATCCATGGATTAAATCCAACAAAACCTCATCAAACCAACAAATCACAAAAACATTTGGGGCTATTTTTTGTGGGGAATTTTCGAATTTAGGACGAAATCAACAAAATTAGGCTAGAAAACAAAGTGGGGAGTCTCCGAAATCGTGATCAACCTTGCTCATGATACCAAGATGATGTAGGGTGGAACCCTATACGGTCGATCTTCTACGAAAGGAGCAGATCCCAACTAAGAACACGAAGAACACGGGGAAGAACAGAGAGAAATCACAAGGGGAAACACTCAAGAACAAGTCCAATCACACATCCACTAGACAATCAAACACACAAGATCCACAAGGTAGATGAACAACAAAGGGAAAGATACAAGGTAAGGTTCATCTCCATGAGGAGGTCTTGAATCCACGAGGGGATCTTCCCCTGAGGGGTCTTGAATCCAAGGTGGATCTTCTCCGAAGTGGGGCCGCGGTCTCTCTCGTGGAGTAGATCCGTAATGGATGAGCAAAGCTCTATCTCTAAATGAGCTACTACTTTGCTGACCCTAACTAGGAGGAGGGGAAGGAGTATATATAGTCTAATCCACGAAGGGGTAAGTGGGAAAGGGATACATGGGCCTCTGGCCCGACTCTGTGCGTAGGCAGCCGCCGGATGTCCGGGCTGGGGGCCGGATGTCCGGGCTGTCATGAGACGCCGGATGTCTGGGGTGGTTGGCCGGATGTCCGGCCCGAGCGGGGTGGCCTTCTGTTGGCTCCTGTTGTTGATGCTGGATTTCCGGGGGAAGGCCGGATGTCCGGGCTGTGGCGTCGCGTCGGATGTCTGGGCCCATGGGCCGGATGGCTGGCCGCTGATGCTTCGGCCGTCTGTTGGTGCAGTTGTTGGGCGGCTGCACAGGCACCGGATGTCCGGCCTCTGGCCCAGATGTCCGGCGGTTGTAGCTTTAGCAGCTCCGTCTTCTTCCATCGTCGCTTCCAGGCTTCCCTCATGGATGGTGTAGTTGTTCCTTGGCGCTTGCACTCCTCCTCGTCATCCGTGAAGCTTCAACAATACTATGCATGCAAACGAGAGGGGTGTCAAGTAGTATACCATCATCGAAAGTGTCAATTGACCACGTGTAAAGGAGGTGATTCACCTTTGTGTATGTGAAATAGATGTCGCATGTGTCACTCGCCGAACGGACTCTTGAGATGGTGATGTCCATAGGATGCTCCGCATCAGTAGATATAGGTGCAATGCCGGATTGTCCTATCCCCGAGGATTCAGATGATGTATCCATTACCAACTCTGAAGTGGAGAGTGCGATGAACCATTGGCGCCGGAGGGCCGCTATGCGCAACCCAACTTTCACCGAAGAGGCATTCAATGCCTTCAGCTCAGCGGATGCATATATCCGAGCTGCTCGGGATGGGCTCGCTGGAGCCACTCACCAGCTTTCAAAGGATATGCGAGTAAGACCGGTTGTATGGGTTTAATAATCATGTGTCAGTAGCCCCCGAGACTTGAAGCAGTTAATGCAACTGATTTAACGATCATTGCATAATCAGGTACTCATGGAGAAGAACAATATGTTGTCTCATGAGCTGGAAAAATGTCAGACCTAGCTAACTACTGTCACCGCCGAACTGGCGAAGTCCATGGAGGCACTGACTGGTAATGTCCACTACTGTCCGGGAAATATAATCATGTGCCAGCAATGTTTTTTTTGAAATAAACACTGAAGTATTTACGACGGCGGGATCATCGGATCAGCTGGAAGAGAGACTGAAGGCCGCGCAGGCGGATAAACAACATGCCGAAAGGCAAGAGGCCGCTAGTCAGCGTATAGTAACACGGACCGGGGACGAGAAGAACTAGCTACAAGATGCCAACATCAGGTAGGCCGAGGAGCTGAAAGACATACGAGCCCAATTGGAGGATTCCTTGAAAGAGAACAGAAAGCTGAAAGGTGGCATATTCAATATGCTTTTTTAACCTCATTTCCTTACAGTCCCCTAATGGGAAGTTTAACAAGTTTGTTTCTGTAGGTGTGCTGACTGGGCGGCCCGAAGGAAAGGTTTCTGGATTTCAAGGCGATCTGCTACAAGAGCTGTCCAAAGTGCATGAGCGAGCCCGGAAGGCAATGAGGAACATTGCTAAGGCTTTATGGCTGGCCAATTCTCCTTCAGGAAGTATGGATGAACTCGTGAATTTATTCAAGGGAGCTCGTCGCCACTTTGGACTATGGAAGATATCAACACGGTACACCGGACTTGATCCGAATCATATGGCCCGAGTCGGGCCTCGGGGACCAGATGGATAGGAAATTCCTGTTAGCTTAGTATATGACCAAGTAAAGATAGCCGCCAAGTTTTCGCAATAGGATTATAAGCTAGACAACTTATTAGATGGTCTAGAGGAGGAGGAAGTTTTCGAGTCCAAGTAGTAATGTACTTTTTATCGACAAACGTATCTCCATCCGAATTACATAACGATTGTCTTGGCAGGCCTTCCGCTTTAACTTCCGAAATCCAAAGTTTTGGAGTGTTTTCGAATATTGTACTTGTGGTAAATACCGAAGTATGTTTGAAAACCAGGCAGTCTGGTCATAGTTGCTTGAACAGACAAGTTGTATTCGGGGAGTTATGTTATATTACATTTGATCGTAAGAAACATCTTCCAGAGAGAATAGTTACATTAAGGGTTCCTTTCCCTGGGCCAACATGCGTTGTTGTGCATGCCTGAGCTGTGATGCTAAAAATCACAGTACACGTTATATTTTGGGGGCTTGTTTCCCAACGTGGGAGGTTCATCTTTTTTCTGCCGACCTATTATTCCCTTAAGAACGCTAGCTTTCGGCTTCACCCGTCTGAGGTACATGTCCGGATAACCCGGCCGTAACAATCGCAGAGGTGTTCCCTTTATGCCCTAGCCAAACAAGCGGGAACGTAGCGCATAAGCACAAGAGCCAGGCAACCCAACTTGGCAAAAACTTAAGTCATAAAGGTGCATATAATGGCGAAGAAAAGACATATATGAGAAGACAACCCATATATACGGTGAGCCTGATGCTTGAATAATAATAAGCTTATGTGACAAGAAGCCCCCAGGTATTGTGGGGTATGTACATTTAAGGATGTATACCCCTTAAGTGTGCGGTTTATCTGAACACGGGCTAGAAGTCGTATAAAAACGAAAAGAAGAAAGAGAAAAAAAGAAAAAGAAAAAGAAAAAGGGTAACAAACAATGAGTCCGGACTTAGGCGTAGAATCTTTGGAGTCTGGCAGCGTTCCATGGGTTCGGCTCTAAGCGATTGTCCGATGCATTACGAAGGCAATAGGCTCCTCCGGTGAGAACTTCATCTATAATGAAGGGACCCTCCCATTTGGGCTTGAGCTTGTCCTTTTTCTTCTCTGGTAGACGTAGAACGAGTTCACCGACATTATAAGTCTTGGCCCGCACTTCTCTACTTTGGTATCTTCGAGCTTGTTGCTGGTAGAATGCTGAGCGAGCCTTTGCGACATCGCGCTCCTCCTCCAGGCCATCTAAGTCATCTTGCCGATCGAGCTCAGCCTCTCTCTCTTCGTCCATGCGTACTCGAGGTGAGTCGTGAATAATATCGCATGGTAAGACGGCCTCTACGCCGTACACCATGAAGAATGGTGTGTATCCGGTTGTGCGATTGGGCGTGGTCCACAGCCCCCAGAGTACGGAGTCGAGCTCCTCAACCCAATGTTTATCTGACTCCTTTAAGGATCATAGTAGCCTGGGTTTAATGCCGCTCATTATCAGGCCATTAGCCCATTCGACCTAACCGTTTGTTTGAGGATGATAGACGGAGGCACAATCGACCTTGATGCCCGGATTAGCACACCAAGTTTTTACTTTGTCGGCTATGAAGTTAGAGCCGTTTTCGGTGATGATGCTGTGTGGGACACCAAAACGGTGTACGACACTGGATATGAAATCTATCACTGGTCCGTCTTCGGCTGTTTTAACTGGCTTGGCGTCTATCCACTTAGTGAATTTATCTACCATGACCAGTAGGTATTTTTTCTTATGGCTTCCCCCTTTAAGGGGTCCAACCATGTCAAGCTCCTAGATCGCAATAGGCCAAGTAATGGGGATTGTTTGTAGGGCGGTAGGCGGAATATTGCTTTGATTGGCGAAAAGCTGGCATCCTACACAACGTTGGACGAGGTCTTGTGCATCTGCTCGGGCCGTAGGCCAGAAAAAACCGGTACGAAATGACTTACTTACAAGGGCCCGAGCTGTGGCATGATGACCACCAAGACTAGCATGGATTTCGGCCAAAAGCTGCCGCCCCTCTTCTTCGAAGATACATCTTTGAAGGACTCCGGTAGTACTTTTCTTGTAGATCTCTCCTTCATGAACCTTGTAGGCTTTCGAGCATCGACTGATACATCGAGCCTCATTCTGGTCCTTAAGGAGCTCTCGCCTATTAAGGTAGGCCAGGAAGGGTTCGGTCCATGGGGCGATCATTGCCATGATTAGATGGGCCGGTGGTGTTACTTCGGTAGCCGAGCCCCCGATGATATCGGGATTGTGTTCGGAATTTTGGGGTATGATCGGCTCTGGACTGGTGTTGCTGCTCTCATCCTTCCATACCATGGATGGCTTGAAGAGCCTCTCCACAAAGGTATTGGGAGGTACAGGGTCGCACTTAGTGCCCATGCAAGCAAGGATGTCTGCTGCTTGATTACTCTCTCGGGCCACGTGATGAAACTCAAGCCCCTCAAACCGAGCTGATATTTTAAGTATGGCGTTGCGGTAAGCCACCATCTTCGGATCTTTGGCATCAAATTCTCCGTTTATTTGGGATATTGCAAGGTTTGAATCCCCGCGCACCTCGAGGCGTTGTATGTCCATAGAGACGGTCATCCGAAGACCATGCAATAGGGCCTCATATTCAGCTGCGTTATTAGAGTCTGTATACAGTATTTGGAGCACATAACGGATTGTGTCTCCTGCGGGGGATGTCAGGATAACACCAGCCCCAAGTCCGGCTAGCATTTTAGAACCGTCGAAGTGCATCACCCAGTTGGAATATGTGGCATACTCTTTAGGAAGTTCGGCCTCTGTCCATTCGGCGATGAAGTCACCCAGCACCTGAGATTTAATGGCTCGGCGTGGCTTATATGTTATTTCAAATGCTAAGAGCTCAATGGCCCATTTGGCAATCCGGCCGGTGGCGTCTTGGTTGTTTATGATATCATTAAGTGGTACTTCAAAAGCCACCATGATCGAACACTCCTGAAAGTAGTGCCGCAGCCTCCGGGATGCCATGAAGACCGCATACGCTATCTTTTGATAATGTGGGTATCGGGATTTGCATGGTGTGAGGACCGTCGATACATAGTATACTGGTTTTTGAAGTGGGAATTTATGTCCCTCTTCCTCTCGTTCGACGACGAGCACCGCACTCGCCACCTGGTGCGTTGCAGATATGTATAGCAACATGGGTTTGCCGACGTTTGGCATGGCCAAGATTGGGTTGCTTGCTAACAAAGCTTTTATCTCTTCCAGTCCGGCTGTTGCAGCATCTGTCCACGCAAAGTGGTCGGTGCATCAGAGCAGGCAATACAATGGTAGTGCATTTTCTTCTAATCTAGAGATAAAACGGCTCAAAGTTGCCACGCACCCGGCTAGTTTTTGGACCTGCTTGAGGTTGTTTGGTGTAGCCAACTATGACACGGCTTGAATTTTGGTTGGGTTTGCTTCGATTCCCCTATTGGAAACAATGAAGCCAAGCAGTTTTCTGGCGGGAACTCCGAAAATGCACTTTTCCGGATTGAGTCATATGTCATATCTTCGGAGGTTGTCGAATGTAAGGTGTAAGTCGTCCACCAATGATTCGACATGCTTAGTTTTGATGACTACATCATCTACATATCCCTCAACTGTCTTGTCGATTTTCTTTTCCAGGCACGTTTGAATCATGCGTTGATATGTGGCCCCGGCGTTTTTGAGCCCGAAGGGCATGGTGTTGAAGCAGAAGGGCCTGTATGGGGTTATGAATGCCGTTGTGTCTTGGCCAGATTCCTTCATTTTGATTTGATGGCATCCGGAGTATGCGTCGAGGAAGCACAGTGAGTCGTGTGCTGCGGTTGCATCAATAATCTGGTCGATGCGAGGTAGTGGGAAGGGATCCTTAGGGTAGGCTTTATTAAGGTCCTTGAAGTCGACACACAAGCACTAGGATTTGTCCTTCTTTGGCACCAAGACTAGGTTTGCTAGCCAGTCCAAATGTTTGATCTCTTTGATAAACCCGGCTTCGAGTACCTTGGCTAGCTCCTCACCCATAGCCTATCGTTTGGGTTCGGAAAATTGCCATATTGTTTGCTTGACTGATTTGTGTCCCTTCAGTATATTGAGACTATGTTCGGCCAGCGTGCGAGGGATTCCTGGCATATCCGAGGGGTGCCAGGCGAAGATGTCTCAATTCTCGCACAACAACGTGCGCAATGTAGCATCGACCGTCGGATCCAGTTGAGCCCCAATGGAAGCTGTCTTCTTGGGATCCATCGGGGGAACTTGAAATTTGACTATCTCGTCTGCTGGCTTGAAAGAAGTGTATTTAGGCCTTTTATCAAGAATTACGTCATCTCTAACCACTATGGAACACAGAGCAGTGAGCTCCTCGGCTGCCAGGGCTTCGGACAGTGACTCGAGGGCCAGGGATGCGGTTTTGTTTTCGGCGCAGAGTGTTATGTCCGGATCACCGGCGATAGTGATAACACCATTGGGCCTGGGCATTTTGAGCTTCGTGTACCCGTAACGAGGTATGGCTTGAAAGTGTGTGAATGCGTCTGGCCCTAACAAGGCATGATATCCGCTATTGAAAGGGGCCACCTGGAACTGGAAGGATTATCTCTTCGGACCTATAGTTCTCTGGCATGCTGAATACCACATCGAGTTTAATTTTCCACGAGCATCTTGCTTCCTGACAGGGGATAATTCCTCGAAAGGTTGTATTACTTTGCTCAATGCGAGTTATGTCCATTTGCATTTTATTGAGCGTGTCTTCGTATATGAGGTTCAGTCCGCTGCCACCGTCCATGAGCACTTTAGTGAGGCGAATGTCGTCTACAATTGGGTTTAGAACCAAAGCAGCTGGTGCTCAGATTGATCGGGCCCTTGGCTCGTCATTGGCATTGAAGGTTATCGCCATATCATTCCAAGGATTTATTGCGGCTACATGATTGACTTCGGCGAGGTCGTGGAGCGCCCTTTTACACTGGTTGTTTGAAGAAAAGTTCTCGAAGACTGTAAACACATTGAGGTCATTATCCTAGGGGGGATGCCTTGCCGGAGTAGTGTTGGTGAGAATAGCCTCCCCGCTTTTAGCCACCTGTCGGAGTATCCAACATGCCCGAAGGCTAGGAGTTGGTTCGGAATTTGGCATCGCATGTATCTGACAGGGCTTGTCGAGCCATTCATCAAGGACAGTTATGTGTCCCGGTAAGGGCTTAATTTTACTTTTTGTGAAGTAATGATCGGGTGCCCCGTAAGGGTGCATCCTTTTTGTCCGGCCGGTGGTTCCCACCGAGCTGTCTGGACTCTCCAAGCTCTTTCCATTGCTCAATACTTCTGTACTATATGTGCCAAATCTGCAAAGTGGAGTATGTGGAACAGATTGAGGGCATTGAGGATGCCCTCGCCAGTATAGTTGTGGCAAAATACTAATATCGCGTCGTCGTCTTAGCAATCTTTAATCATGTTTTTAACAAGTAGGAATCTAGCCCAAAAGTGATGGACTATTTCCTGAGGTTGCTGTCATATATACATTAAATCACATATGTCCGGGGGACCAGAATTTCTTGGAGAGTATTGATTGTGGTGGGTGGGTGGGCTTAAATCCAAACCCTGGCCCATTGTGCAATCCAAATTTTGAAAAATTTCTGAGGTCATTGGCCCAGGATCCGGAGTGTCCTGGGGGTTTTTAGACTCAACACTTGATTTTATGTTCGGAGGACAGATGATCCTTTCTCAAGGATGAGTGTCTACCTCATAGGGCTCGGAGATCCGAACATAGTTTGTTTTCAGCATAGGAGGAGCGGTATCCTCAACTTGTTCATCCACGACAGGCACCAGGTGGGTGACAAGTGGAGACCTGATTTCCCTCTGATCAGGTTTAAGCCCAATCAGATCGTAATATGTTGCCACCCCAGGGCAACGATGCGATCTAGTACTTCGTTTAAAGACGAGACATCTGCGGGATCCATCTTATCAGTGCTTTCGGGGTTGATGCGGAGATGATTTTTGGCAATTTGGGGGACCGCCTTGGGCTTAATGGTCGGGCGGGCGCCTCTGGTGAAATCGCCGATCTGGAGGATCTGCCCAGGAACTAGGGCTCTTCCAGAGGTGATTTTGTCATTGACGACGAGGCAAGCCATCGATCCTTCAATCGACGAACTCTCAATGAAAGCACCAATGTCAGTGTCAAAACCGGCAGATCTCAGGTAGGGGGCCCCGAACTATGCGTCTAAGGATCAAAGGTAACAGGAGGCAGGGGACACGATGTTTACCTAGGTTCGGGACCTCTTAAGGGAAGTAATCCCTACTTCCTGCTTGATTGACTTTGATGAATATAGGGGTTACAAGAGTTGATCTACCTCGAGATCATAATGGCTAAACCCTAGATGTCTATCCTGTATGATTATGATTCCCTCTACGGACTAAACCCTCTAATTTATATAGACATTGGAGGGGGCTAGGGTTGTACAGAGTCGGTTTACAGAGAAAGGAATCTTCACATCCGAACGCCAAGCTTGCCCTCCACGCCAAGGAGAGTCCCATCCGGACACGCGGGAGCGTCCTCGATCTTGTATCTTCACGGCCCATCAGTCCAGCCCACATCACATTGCCCGGAGTCTGAGGACCCCCTAGTCCAGGACTCCCTCAAAAGGGCTACCATAGAGCGGCAATTCAAAAGGGAACATGTGTCGGTGCTTCTCCTGACAAAACGTGGTCTTCGCCTCCCAAAGTGTTGATCTGTGATGCGCCAGGGGATCCACGATGACCTCCATCCTACCACGCCATCGTCTTGGTCTTATATCACCAAAAGGGAAACCTTTGGGACTTGCTTTGGGGATAGGTAGGCACAGTTGCCCCCATAGCACCGAAGGGGAAACTGTCCTGGCTGCGCAGGCTAGCGCCTGCCTGGACGATGTCACCCATGTGATGGGCGGCACCCGCCTCGCATGGCTCCTCGGGAGGCCTCGAGAGAGGGCGCCTCGCATGGGGGCCTCATGAGGCCGCTCGCCATGATGGTAGTTTTGATGAAGTCCTTCGTAGGAGAGGCCCCTCGCGAGGCTACTGGCTTTGTGGCACCCGTTGGTGAGCTGCCCCATGAGTTGGGCCAAGGGTCCCATCCTGGGCCCTAGGCAGGTGGCCCATGGTACCTCGGTTCCCACTAGGCCGACAGAAGCCCCCGGGCCCGCGACGTGCACGTTCCACCCATTGAGGAGCAAAATGATGTAGGGCCAAAGAATGCCAGGCTAAGGCAGGGCCGCGTGGCAACGCGACGGGACGGGAGTGCCCCCTGCTTCCCACGATGCCTCGGTAATCACCATCTTGGTCATAAAGCCTGCATGTATAGGGCATGGGCACATCATTGCTTCTCATCTCCCTCTCCGCCTTCCTGCATACTGCTCCTTTGTTTCCTCTTCTTCCACCGCCATGGCTCCCAGGGCGCCCAAGAAGGGAAAGGGGAAGGCGGCCGCACCGGGACCGTCGGCCCCGCTTGGACCAAGCTCGGCGCTCCTGAAGTCCATCATCCTTAACGAGGAGGGTCAAGATAAGGTGCGGCTGATGATGGCCTGCACCCACAACGAGCATGGGGCGACGAAGATCTGGCTAGCGTCGCGCCCATCTTCCCTGCGAGAGGGCACACCATTTCCATTCTTCTCCCACTCCGTCTTCGCTGGACTACTACCACCCTTCTCCGATTCATTCAACGCCATCCTCGCCCATTACCAAATCCACGCGCTGCACCTGCATCCAAACTCCTTCCTCCTCCTTTCCAACTTTGCCTATATTTGCAAGGCCTTTCTGGGCGTGATTCCCTTGGTGGCATTCTTTAGGAAGTTCTACAGCGTCCAGCTGACCGCGGTGGACCATTACTCAGCCTGCGAGTCATACCTCATGGCTGATGACATTCACGAGAACATCATCGACATGCAGATCCCCAAGAAGGTGGAAGGCTTCTGGCATCGCTGGATCTACATGGATGCGTGCCAGTACAACCCCCTTCTTGAGGCCCTAGAGGCGCCCGCAGTGCATAGCTCCGGGTGGGAGCACGGCGAGCTTGACGATGCCACGCTAGAGCCGGTCATGGCAAGGATGCAGGAGTTGCGGGCTGGCAGCCTCACCGCGAGCATGATGCCAAGGACTTTGTGCGCAAGAGCATTGCTCCCCTCCAGAAGCGCACGCGTCCAGTGTGGACCCACTCCGGCCAGGAGGAACCGATGAGGCTGAGCGTCGACCGCCTTGTGCCAGAGGTGGTGGATGGGGTGGCGGGCATGCTATTTGCCGCTGAGACGACATTCCCCCTACCCCACTCGATGCACCCCCAATCTATTGCTACAAGAACCGGGATGATGTGCGAGTGGGCATGCCACGGGTCAAGCAATGGAGGATCATGCCCGAGGGCCTCGCGGGGCCACACGACAACCTCTTCCAGGTGTTGCCTGGCTCAGGAGGCGGCGCAGACCTCAGGGCGACGGCCCACACTGATGAGAGTGAGTGGGCGGCACCCCTGAGGGCCACCGCTACCCTCTAGTTGTGCCCTTCCAAGTCGCGCCTCCGGAGGACGAGGGGGCCCTTTCTCGGGGCGATGAGCCTTGCAAGGATGATGTTCCCATCGACGCCCTGGAGGGGGCTCTGGTAGACCCCGTGACTAAGCCTCGGGAGCCGGCCTGAATAGGACCCAAGGAGGAGGCAGGGGCGGTTGCTCCAGCAGGGCGCTAATGAAGAGGTGGTGCGTCCCCATGGACGAGTATGTCCCCTAACTCCGCCCCTTCCCTTAATGCTTACCCTTTCCCCACATGAGATAGGGACTGAGCCTCCCCAGTGGTGCGGGGCTTTACTTCAAAGAAGAAGAAGGCTCTGGGTAGAGGGGGCCGCGGAGCCATACCACCGCCAGGGTGCGGGCTGAAGGGCCGTTGGCGCCCCCTCCAAGCTTGGAGACGCGCGGGCAGAGGATGAGGGAGATCGCGCAGTGCCCCCCAGCTAAGCAAGGGTGCACCCCCACTTGCGGGGGAAGCTGGACCCCCAGAGAAGGGCCTCATAGAGGATCAGATGCTGAAGTCCCCTGGCACGAGGGAAAGCGACGCCCCCGGGGGGCGCAAAGCTTGGCTCCCAGAGGGCTCCATGTCAACCAGGGCGTCGGGAGCCGACGGAGCTGCCGTGACGAACCCCGAGCACTTGCCGGCAAACCAGGAGCCAGAAGTGGCTGCACCTAGGCCCCCGCGCACGGAGGAGCAGCAAGCGGAGGTGGATGGGAACCTCCATCACCCAGAAGGGGAGGAGGGCCCTGCGGTCGGAAGTCCTGTCGGGCCTGGGGGGCACTCCCCTTGGGCCCTCCCAGCCGGCTGGAACGGAGGAGGAAGAAGGGCCAGATGCATCATCGGCCTTAGAGCTCATGGGACACAGTGCCCTCCTATGGTGTGGGACTCTGCTCCATGCTAGGTCGTACCTTGAGGCTGATCTCATGGCTGGGGAGGAGGACCTCCGCCAAGAGCGGGCGCGCCTTGCAAAGGGCTGGCATCAACTAGGCGTGGTTGTCAGCCCGGGACGCCTGCTCGACGAGGCTGTGTAGAAGGAGTGCAAGGAAGCCACGCGGAAGTCCAAGGAGCTCATTAACAGGGCGATCCGGGACACGGAAGAGGCCGCCCGGCGGCTTGCGCAGGCGGAAGCCACGCAGAAGGCCTCCATGGCGCGTGACATGGCTCGCGAGGCCCGACTCACCCCTAAATGAGGAGGAGCTCTCCCGACGTGAGAGCATGGTGGCGGTCCGGGAGCTGGACATGAAGATCCGAGAGCGCGAGCTCACGCTAACGACCACCGAGCAAGAGAAGGAGCAAGAGCAGCTGGGGAACCTAGAGCGCACCGTTGCGACCATAGAACACGTCGTGGCGGCCACCGAGGCCTCCTACAACACCTGCCTCGCGAAGGCCAACACCCTGCTCGAGGAGAGGGAGGTGAAGTATAAGGTGGAGGCCAACCGGAAGGCCGAAGAGGAAACTGAGCGAAAGACCAAGGCGCTCGCCGCCACCCTCTCGAAGAACCTGAAGAAACAGGAGGGACGCTTCACGCAAATGCGCCGTGAGCTTGATGCCGAGGTCACCAGCCTCAAAGAGCAGCTTAGTGCTTCAGAGGCTGTGGCGCGGAACATGGTGGAGCTCCAACCCAAGACCCATCGTGAGCTGGAGGATCTCCAAGCGCAGGTAGGTGGCATCAGCGATATGGTGTAGAAGGCCTGGGATGTCGCCACTCGGAAGCGTGGGGAGCAGCACCAGCGCTCCAAGATGTTCCACGAGCTCATGACGCACGCTCGTAAGGCTGTGGCCCCTTTCACCGACGAGGGGGTGGCCAATCCTCGGGAAACCAATGACGACATCTACATGGACTTCTTCACAAAGCTCGTGGGTAAGCTAGATGCCGGCAGCGCCAGATGGAATGAGATCCTGGATGGGGAGTGTCGCGATCTCCTTCGCCAGGTGTCAACCATGTTTTCAGCAACCAGCTGCGTGTCGATGCCGACTTCAACTTCGACAGTGTGCTTCACAAATGGAATTCATTGGAGGTGCGCCGTGACACGACCCGATATAGAGGCACCGCACACCCTCTCTGCTTCACGGATGAGGTGCTGGATCACGAATTCCCCGAGGGGTTCAAGCCCATCAATATTGAATCATACGACGGAACAACCGATCCCGCAGTATGGATTGGGGACTTTATTCTCCACATCCACATGGACCGTGGAGACGACCTCCACACCATCAAATACCTCCCACTGAAACTCAAAGGGCCAGCTTGACACTGGCTAAATAGCCTGCCTGAGAATTCCATCGGCAGCTGGGAGGACTTGGAAGAGGCCTTCCTTGACAACTTCCAAGGTACATATGTCCGGCCACCCGATGCTGATGACTTAAGCCACATAGTTCAACAACTTGGAGAATCAGCCAAAAAATTCTGGACTAGGTTCCTAACCAAAAAGAACCAGATCGTTGACTGTCCGGATGCCGAAGCCCTAGCGGCCTTTAAACACAACATCCGTGACGAATGGCTAGCACGCCACCTTGGCCAAGAAAAGCCGAAGTCCATGGCAGCCCTTACGGCACTCATGACCCGCTTTTCCATGGGTGAAGATAGCTGGCTGGCTCGTAGCAAAAACACAGCCAGCGAGACAGGCCCCTCCGAGGCCAAGAACACCTCCGGCAAGCTCCGGCGCAACAGACACAAACGCCGAAGCAATGGCGACAACACCGATGACACCACCGTTAATGCTGGATTCAGCGGCTCCAAGTCCGGCCAGCTAAAGAAGCCCTAGAAAAGGAACAGTGAGGGACCATCCATCCTGGATCGCATACTCGATCGTCCGTGCCAGATACATGGTACCCCAAATAAACAAGCCAATCGGACCAAGAGAGACTGTTGGGTTTTCAAACAGGCTCGCAAGTTAAATGCCGAAAACAAAGAAAAGGGATCACAAAGTGAGGACAAGGACGAAGAGCCCCGACAACCGAACACTGGGGGGCAGAAGAAATTTCCCCCTCAAGTCAAAACAGTGAACATGATATATGCTACACGCATCCCCAAAAGGGAGCGCAAGCGAGCACTTAGGGACGTCTACGTGGTAGAGCCAGTTGCCCCAAAATTCAATTTGTGGTCGTCGTTCTCGATCACCTTCGATCATCGAGATCACCCAACTAGTATCCGCCATGGTGATTCAGCCGCACTAGTCCGCGAACCAATTATCGACGGGTTTCACCTAACACGTGTCCTGATGGACGGTGCTAGCAGCCTCAACCTGCTTTATCAGGACACGGTGCGGAAGATGGGCATTAACCCCTCACGAATCAAACCAACAAAGACTACATTTAAAGGAGTCATACTAGGCATAGAGGCCCGCTGTACGGGCTCAATCACGCTGGAGGTGGTCTTCGGTTCTCCGGACAACTTCCGAAGCGAAGAGTTAATCTTCGATATCGTCCCCTTCCGCAGCGGCTACCACGCACTGCTCGGACGAACCGCGTTTGCTAGATTCAACGCAATACCACACTATGCTTATCTCAAGCTCAAGATGCCCAGTCCACGCGGCGTCATAACAGTCAATGGCAATACTGAACGCTCCCTCCGAACAGAGGAGAACACCGCCGCCCTAGCAGCAAAGGTACAGAGCGGCCTTCTCAAGCAGCACCATAGTAGGGCTGCCGATCCCCTAGACATCATTAAGAGGTTCCGGACTACACTGCAACAGGACAACGCGGCTCGTCAAGAGCTCGATTAGCAATTTGGCCTCCGTCCCAGTCCAGATGAAGTAGTGGCATTCATACCACGCGTACATAATTATGCACTCAAAATTCCTTGGACATCGATGGAGGCACAAGCCATCCCGGGATCTATAGTTCGGTTAGACCGATCCCGGACACACATATAACTTTACTATCTCCTTTTCCCTTTTTTAGGTTTCTCTTATGCGGGCCTCCTTCGACGGCCTGATTAATGGTCCTGTCAAAGGATAAACACACCGGATTGACACGGAGTACATGCGTACATGGGAAGCCCTAGAGGCTAACTAAACGATTACTCTATCCGTTTTCAGGACCCACACGCAGCTCGACTTTGGTCGCGGCATGTCATATAGCCGATTGCTTATTGCATTATTTTGTACCAATGTGCTTGGACGCAGTAACCCAACTATAATGGAAACAGTTCATGATCCAAGTTTAAGGGCCCCAGATCCTATCACTGTTCTCCCTCTGTTTTACTTTAAATTACTTATTTCCTAGCAACCGTACACTCTGGTACGTTTCATATTTGCCAGGGGCTCCCCATCGCCCCACGATACAGCAACGAAGTCTGAACAATCCTTAAAGATAAGTTTGGCACCCCAAAGTTAGCATTATATGCATTGGCTCCGAATCATGTCTTTGGTCAATAGTTGGGTTGCTCGGCTCTTGTGCTTGCTACCCTACGTTCCGCTAAAATCGGCTAGGATAGTAAAGGGAGAACTACTGCGATTGTGCCCTGGCCTTAACCAGATGAGCGCCTTAGTAGACAAAGCCAAAAACTGACTGTCATGATACGACGAGAGCCAGTCAGCTATTCGAGGGTTACAAATCGTTGGAGATTTTTTCCGCATTATGCGAAAGATCGGCACTTCCCGATCAGATGCTGACAGCACTCTGGTCCGAACCAGGGGCTGCGCCCACGCTTTATTATAAAAGTCCTATGGCTAAGTGAGGGTGTTTAAGCCGTACAGTCTAATTGCCTTGTTCGTTGAGCTAAACAACTCCTTCAAGGACCATATAATTGGATCAAGATTGTTTAGATTCCATCCCGAACACCTCCGTACTACCTACATGAGGGCAGAAGCCGACGACTGGCCAACATTCAGATTACATACAACACAGCCGCACAGGAGGAAACAATTAAAAGCATAACAAAATTACATTACAAAACAGGCTCTGTTTCATAATACAAGGCAAAGGCAACATGAATACATTTATTCAAATACAATGTCCTGCGAACATTGTGCTGCCGCAAGGCGAGCCCCCTCCAGGACATCCACAAAATACCGTTCGGGTGTGCGGTGCTCCTTGCCCTCCGGTGGCCCTCTGGTCACCTCGACGGCGTCCATCTTCGCGCACCACATCTTGCAACGGGTGAAGGCCATGCGCACACCATCAATGCAACCTCCTTGATGGTGCAATTCTGGCGCTCGCGCTGCCTTTCGATGAGCACTTGTGTGTCTTGCCACACGCGCTGGATGGTCTGGCTGCTTGGGTTGTCGTCGTGCGGCGGGGAGGAGCCATGGGAGGGCTCAGGCGAGCGCTCGCGGCGGTGACGCGCCGCACCATCGTTGCACAGAGGAGGTGGAGGAGGCACATCCTGCCCCGCCCGCGTGTCACATGACAGCGGGGGTGGCAGGGAGCAAGATGGCGCCGGGGCATCACCGAAGACGTTGATCAGCTCGGTGATGCGGGCAAGCCAGGCGTCGTAACCATCCTCGGTGGGGCGGTAGCACATCAGCTCGTGCCCTATGTGCAGTGTTGTAGCGCCCCGAGACTGATGTGCCAGGTGTCCTCCAGTTATTCGCTGTTGTTGCCTTGTCATTGCTTGCATGTCATGCATTGCATATCACGTCATCATGTGCATTTCATTTGCATACATGTTCGTCTCATGCATCCGAGCATTTTCCCCGTTGTCTGTTTTGCAACCCGGCGCTCCTATGTCACCCGGTGTCCCTTCCTACCTCTTTTCGTGTGCGGGTGTTAAATGTTTTCAGATTGGACCGAGACTTGTCATGCGGCCTTGGTTTACTACCGGTAGACCGCCTGTCAAGTTTCGTGCCATTTGGACTTTGTTTGATACTCCAACAGTTAACCGAGGGACCGATAAGTCCTCATGTGTGTTGCAGCCCAACACCCCAACAAAGTGGCCCAAAACCGACCTAAACCCCCTCCATCATCTCGGTCGTTCGATCATGATCGCGTGGCCAAAAACCGCACCTCATTTGGAGCCTCCTAGCTCCTCCTACCTATAAATTAGCATCTCCCCCGAAATTTCCGGATCATTTCGCCCCTAACCCTAGATCCCTTCGTCCTCGCGCCACCGGACAAACATCCCGCCGACGGACACGTCTAACTTTGCCGTCCACCGCCACATGGCGTTGTCTGATTCACGCCGCCCGTGTGCCCACTTCGCCGCGCCGCCGGACCCGCCCGAGGCCCATCGCCGGCCCGCCTTTGGGCCGAACTGGGCCAGATCCCGCGCCGCCGCCCGAGCGCCTCTTCCTCCCCACTGCCTCTTCACGCCGCCCGCCGTCCGCCGCGTCGGCGTCGCCTCGCTCGCCGGCCACCGCGGCACCACCGCCTCCTCTCACCAGCCAGCGCCGCCGCCTCAACCGCCGACCCCGCCGCCGTTGACCTCCGTCGCCCGCGCCGCCGTCCAGCGTCGGCGCCGCACCGCACCGCCGAGGCCGGCCCGCGCCTCGCCGTCCCCGGCCTCCCCGCGCCCGAGCGCTACCGGCCGCCGTCATCATCGCTGACTCCGAGAGCTCCTCGGTTTGCGCGCCGCCCCGAACCCTAGATCCGATCTGGATCCGGTTGCCTTTTCCTTCCCTCTCCATAATTATTTGGGCATTTTCTTCATGGCATAACTTCATCATCGTGGCTCCGATTCATGCGTGTAGCATATCAAAATGTTCGTCTCGACGAGTACATCATTTCATTTCATTGCATCATTTTCATTTGAGCTCATCTTGATGCCCGAAATGCTGTTGGAAGAGGGCTATGTGATGATTATGTCAGATCTGTTTCAGCAAATGGCCTTTTGTCATTTTTGCCATGATTAATGTGTGCATGCTATGATCCTGAGCTCTACATGTGTTTTGTAGAATGCCATGCCATCTTTACAGGGGTGTATGCCATGTTTTTTTATGATCTTTGTGGTGACTAGCACAAGCATGCAAAGTAGCTTACTCGATGATGCTGATTTCAGGGACTTAGACTTTCACCAAGTCCTTGTCCTGTTATTGTTTTTATGCCATATGTTCATGTTGTTTCCTAGTGTTCCGTGCCTCTTTTGAGGATGATCAGTAAGGATGTTTTGTTAATATTGTGTTGCTCTATCCATCCATGTATTTTTTGCATTTATGGAGCACCATAGCTTGAGTCAATCGAGCTCTACTTCTGCTATAAAATGATCCTGTCAGATTGTTGACATGTTTAGGGATTTTGCCGAGGATGTTGCTATTGATTCGTGCATGCTATGTTGTTGTTCTTGCCATGTCTAGCTTCTATGCCAGTTCTTCTTGATGGGTGTATGCTTAGTTTGTCATGCCATGCTCTGTAATGAGTGCATCGAGCTCGTAGACATGCCTACTCGTTAACTGTTTTTCCATGCTCCAGTTTTTCCCTAAGTCTGAATCTGTTTATGTACTACGTTCACATGCTTGAAATTGTATTTTCTGATCCCTTTTGGCTCAAGGTCACTAAGGGACTTTTGTTATATGCTTAGAGTAGCTTCATGCCATGCCTTTCTTTGCCATGATATGTTCCTGTAGCATATAGTTATCGTGCTCTAAACATTGCTTCCTGATGATAAATTCCAGACTTGTGTTAATTTCACTAAGTCTGAAACCTGTTATCATTTGCGCTTTTTCCATGCTTGTTTGAACCTGTTAATGGATGAATTAGCCATAGCTCATTGTTCATATTTTGTTAAGCTTCTTGAGTGGATCCCTGCCATGTATTTTGTTGCCATGTTTGAGTGTTGTAGCATATTTATCTTGATGCATTTAGAGGGCTACTTGCTGATTATCGCAGACCGGTGCCATATTTGTTTTGCTTGTCATTTCCAAACCGTACATCCGATTCCGGTGATCTTTATATCGATTTCAACCGAAATCATCTCACCTTTCCAGTGGCACTCTTGGATTCCCAAGTTGAGGCCAGGATCAATCATTCCTTTCCAAATCATGCATATGCACCGCATACCGCCTCTCGCATATCATGCCATGTTCATGTGTTGGTTGTTTACTATGTTGTGTGCTTCTTTCCGGTGTTGCTTCTTCGTGTTGGTTCCGATTACGTCGCGATTGTGAGGACCCGTTCGACTACATCCGTTTGTCTTCTTCATGGACTCGTTCTTCTTCCTTGCGGGATTTCAGGCAAGATGACCATACCCTCGAAATCACTTCTATCTTTGCTTGCTAGATGCTCGCTCTTTTGCTATGCCTATGCTGCGATACCTACCACTTGCTTATCATGCCTGCCATATTGTTAAGCCAAGCCTCTAACCCACCTTGTCCTAGCAAACCGTTGTTTGGCTATGTTACCGCTTTGCTCAGCCCCTCTTATAGCGTTGTTAGTTACAGGTGAAGATTGGAGTTTGTTCCTTGTTGGAACATGGATATTTTGTTGGGATATCACAATATCTCTTATTTAATTAATGCATCTATATACTTGGTAAAGGGTGGAAGGCTCGGCCTTATGCCTGGTGTTTTGTTCCACTCTTGCCGCCCTAGTTTTCGTCATATCGGTGTTATGTTCCCGGATTTTGCGTTCCTTACACGGTTTGGTTATAATGGGAACCCCTTGACAGTTCGCCTTGAATAAAACTCCTCCAGCAATGCCCAACATTGGTTTTACCATTCGCCACCTAGCCTTTTCTTTCCCTTGGGTTCTGCAGACTCAAGGGTCATCATTATTTTACCCCCCCCCCCCCCCCCGGGGCCAGTGCTCCTCTGAGTGTTCGTCCAAACTAGAGCCCTGTGCAGCACCCCCTCGGGGAAACTCGAGGTTTGGTTTTAGTTGTATGGAGCGCTCATCTGAGTGTGCCCTGAGAACGAGATATGTGTAGCTCCTATCGGGATTTGTCGGCACATTCGGGCGGTGTTGCTGGACTTGTTTTACCATTGTCGAGGATGTCTTGTAACCGGGATGCCGAGTCTGATCGGATTGTCTTGGGAGAAGGAATATCCTTCGTTGGCCGTGAGAGCTTGTGATGGGCTAAGTTGGGACACCCCTGCAGGGATTTGAACTTTCAAAAGTCGTGCCCGCGGTTATGGGAAGATGGGAATTTGTTAATGTCCGGTTGTAGAAAACCTGAAGTTTATCTTAATTAAAATACATCAACCACGTGTGTTACCGTGATGGTCTCTTATCGGCGGAGTCCGGGAAGTGAACACGGTGTTGGAGTTATGTTTGACGTAGGTTGTTCCAGGATCACTTCTTGATCATAGTTGTTCGACCGTGCTTTTGCCTCCTCTTCTCGCTCTCATTTGCGTATGTTAGCCACCAGATATGCTAGTCGCTTGCTGCAGCTCCACCTCATACCTTTTACCCTTTCTATAAGCTTAAATAGTCTTGATCGCGAGGGTGTGAGATTGCTGAGTTCCCGTGACTCACAGATACTTCCAAAACCAGTTTGCAGGTGCCGATGATACCATGCCGGTGACGCAACCAAGCTCAAGGAGGAGCTTGATGAAGATCTTGTCCTTTGTGTTGTTTCGTTCTAGTAGATCAGTAGTGGAGCCCAGTTGGGGTCGATTGGGGATCTGTGTAGCATTTCGGGTAGTCTTCTTTTCATTTTGGTTCCGTAGTCGGACCTTGAGTGTATCTGGATGATGTAATGCTTTATTCATGTAATTGTGTGAAGTGGCGATTGTAAGCCAACTATGTATCTCTTTCCCTTATGTATTACATGGGTTGTGTGAAGATTACCTCACTTGCGACATTGCTTTCAATGCGGTTATGCCTCTAAGTCGTGCTTCGACACATGGGAGATATAGCCGCATCGAGGGCGTTACAAGTGTAGCCTACATGGCTGGCAGGTCATGGCGAGAGAGCAAGGTCACCGTGGCCATGCGCGCGGGCTGCGGCTGCTGCTGGTGTTGTCCGACCGAAGGGTGGTCAGAGGAGGAGCTCTCCTCCGGCTTCGCGCCCATGCTGGCTGCGTGAGCGCGACTGATGCGAGGGACGCTGATGGGCTCCATCTGGACGTGGTTGGGCTGGCGCTAGGCGCGGGCGCATCGAGCGTCGGCCATGCTGGTGCTAAAGCTTGAGGTGCAAAAACCAAGCCCGTACCTGGCACGCCAAATGTAGGGGGATTGATTCTAAGCCATGGGAAATCCTTCAAAACCCTGGTTTGAGCTCTGGGGCATGAATTTACGTCTACGAGGCTACGAGCTAGGCGCAACGAGGACATAGCAAGGTACTGAGGTTCGGGCCACTGTGCGGTGTAATACCCTAGTCCTGCTTGGTTGTATTGCTTGTGGACAGTGCTCTTCGAGCTACAAGGAGAGCTGGAGTTTTTGGGGTTTAGGAATGGCGCTAGGATTTGGGCAAGAGTCGATCCCTTTCTACGCTGGTAGCTCTATCCCTTATATAGATGCCTTGGGCCTCTTCCCCAAAAATATGAGCGGGAAAGGGCTACCAAAGGGCGGCAATTTGAAAGGGGACAGGCGTCGGTGCCTCTCTTGAGAAAAGGTGGTCTTCGCCTGCTAAAATGCTTATCCTTGACACGCTAGGGGCTCCATGATAACCTTCGTCCCGCCTCGCCACCATCTTGGTCTTCTATCATCAAAGGGGGAACCTTTGGGACTTGCTTTGGGGGAAGGTAGGCACAGCTGCCCCTTAGCACCGAAAGGGAAACTGTCCTGGCCACGCAGGCTGGCGCCTGCCTGGATGACGTCACCCATGTGTTGGGCGGCACCCGCCCCGCGTGGCTCCTCGGGAGGCCCTGAGAGGGGGCGCCTCACGAGAGGGGCCTCGCGAGGGCGCTCGCCATGATGATAATTTCGATGAGGTCCATCATAGGAGAGGCCCCTTGCGGGGCAGGGCCCTTGCGAGTATGCTGGCTTTGCGGCTCCCGTTGGTGGGATACCCCATGAGTTGGGCCAAGGGTCCCTTCCTGGGCCATAGGTAGGTGGCTTGTGGTTCCCTGGTTCCCACTGGGCCAAGATCATCCATGTCGGTGGCCTCGTCAAAGCCATAGTCGAGCGTATCAGTCAGATCCCCGACCGTGGCGACTAGGTGGGTGGGATAAAAAATTCCCTCTCATCGGCTTTACATCCGATCTGATCATAGATGGCAGATAAAACTTCCATGTTTTGGATTTGATCCAGCACATCATTGATTTGCGAGATTTCCTTAGTATCTAGGACCTGGGCATAGGCTGGGCTGATTTGGAACAATTTATTTGGGCCAATTTACGCGGCACTGGCCTCTTGCCCGCCGGGGTTGATCCCTGGGTGGTGCGAATAGTTATCGCGTCGGGTTGCCGGTGGAGCAATCGGCGTTGCTAGTTCTGAAGACAAGCTTGGCACCGAGGCATCCAAGGGCTCAGTTTTTACACAAGACGTACTGACCACCAGATCTATCTTCGTGGTCAGCTCTAGGAGGAGGACGGATGTGAGGTCCCGGCCATAGTCCGGCTTCTGAGCTATGGCGCTTGAAGGTTCGTGCTGATCCGAGGTGTGCCCCGAAAGGACCAGATCTCCTTGAGAATTCGCGCTAAACTCCAGGCTTCCGAACGTGATGGATTGGTTTGGAGCAAAAATGTCAACACGTCCTAGATGGCCAGTCAGATCGACATGCAAAACGATGCTGCCGAAAGCGAAAAGCTGGCTGGGGACGAAGAAGTCACCACATCTAATACTGCTAACGATCTGTAGATGAGCCATCGACCCCAGGTGATCCGACAACGAGCTCTCAATGGAAGCACCAATATCGGTGTCAAAACAGGCAAATCTCGGGTAGGGGGCCCGAGCTGTTAGATCGGATTGATGGGTAACAGGAGAAGAACACACAAGTGATTTACTAAGGTCCGGGCCCTCTCTATGGAGGTAAAACCCTACGTCCTGCCCTTGTTTTTATTATGAAGGTATCGAAGTATAGAGTTTATCTACCACGAGATCGGAAGTTGTGGTCTAAAACCTAGGGGTATGATGAATGGGTGTATGGATTCGCCTCTGCGAACTAAACCTCCTTGTTTATATAGGCACAAGGAGGTATCTAGGGTTACACATGGTCGGTTGTCATCGAAGGATTCACATGTTGAATCTAAATATGCTTGAAGTACACGCCAGGTCGTCGGTCGCCGCACTTCGAGGGCCTTCGGAGTCTTTCTTCCTCAATGGGCTAGTAGTCCAACCCATAGTTTAGCCTGGCTGAGCTAGGACCCCCTAGCCCAGGACACCGTCAATGTTGATTTAGATTTGACCTCACTGATAATAGCTCCATAGGACCCTGTTTTCCGTTAATAATATCGCCTATCACTTATTTGCGGTCATAAGCAACAACGAAGCATTGAAGTTGAAGATCTTATGCCAAAGCAATTGCCTCGCAACATGTGATGGCCTCAAGTGTGGCCGGGTCCCAGATTCCTCTAGTGACTAGTGCTGATCTGCCCAAAAAACGTCATGGCTGTCTCGACAAATTGCAATTGCCGTACCTCCCCTTTGTGTCTGTACTCTAGCATCAACATGTATCTTGGTGTAGCTTGTTGGAGGAGCCCTAGGCCTCTGGATAGTTGCACTTGAGCTTGCTACCACATGGCGTGCAGGTCTAGTATCCCAAACAATATTTAGGTTGGCAATGAAGCGACCGATAAATGCCTATATTGCATGTGGTGTTTGGAAGACTGCCTCATGGATGACCATCCTCCTGGGGGACCAAATCACGCACAGTGTTACCGCCATGAGCACAAACTTATCATGGGGCAGTGAATCAAGGAGGCTGAATAGCCAACTCTTTGCTCTAGTTTATGTTGTCGTCACCAAGTTATAGCCTAGCTCCTCATCAACGAGGGCCCATGTGCATCTTGATACCTCACATTTGATATGTCTCCATCACATATAGTTTTCCCAACCCTTTTGCTCTTGTTTTGGACTCTAGTTTGCATGATTTGAGTGAAACTAAGCCAGACTGATGATGTCTACCATGGTGTTGTTTTTGTGCAGAAATAAAAGTTCTCGGAATCAGATGATACTTTGAGGAGATATTTTCTTGAATAAGTGAAAAATACTAGAACGAAGATCCACAGGAAGGGGGCCACCAGTTGCTCACAAGGCAACGGGGCGCACTCTGATGCCTTGTGGGGCCCACTAGGCCCTATCTGCCCTAATTCCAACTCTATAAATTCTGTTTCCCCAGGAAAAAAAAGAAGAGAAAAAGTTTCATCGTGTTTTACGATTTAGAGCCACCGCTACCTCCTGTTCCTCATAGAGAGGGCTGTTTTGGAGTTCGTTCGGGGCTCCCAAGAGGGGGATTCGTTGTCATCGTCATCATCAACCCTTCTTCATCAATAATTCCATGATGCTCACCAGCGGGAGTGAGTAATTCCATCATAGGCTTACTGGACAGTGATGGAGTTGGATGAGATTTATCATGTAATCGAGTAAATTTGTTAGGGCTTGATCCCTAGTATCCACTATGTTTTGAGATTGATGTTACTGTGACTTTGCTATGCTTAATGCCTATCACTAGGGCCCGAGTGCCATGACTTCAGATCTGAACCCTCTATGTTATTAGCAATATATTTGAGTTCTTGATCCTATCTGCTAGTTTTATGCACTTGTTATTGTTCTAATTCATAGACCCCAAGGTGACAATAATTGGGATACTCTCCGGGGATGACTATAATTCAAGGAGTTCATGTATTCACCATGTGTCAATGCTTTGTCTCGGTTCACTATAAAAAAGAGGCCTTAATATCCCTTAAACCTCGTTTGGATGTTCACATTCGGACCAAGAATGTGGCATTAGCACTGTTTAGCCCGAATGCCGGTGTCTGGATGGCCTAGACATTCACGTGAGGAATTCGGGCCCGATATCGAGAGGCCAACCCAACCATTGGCATGACCCCTCCGCATATTCAGAGCCCTGACCCTCCGTATTCGGCTGAATTGTCTTACCTCTTCGTTGTTCCTCGCACGGCGCACGCGAAAAGGAAATAGGAATTGTGCCGGCCACGGGAGATCGAGCTCGGCCCTCACCTACCAAGGAGTTCATGTATTCACCATGTGTCAATGCTTTGTCTCGGTTCACTATAAAAAAGAGGCCTTAATATCCCTTAAACCTTGTTTGGATGTTCACATTCGGACCAAGAATGTGGCATTAGCACTGTTTAGCCCGAATGCCGGTGTCTGGATGGCCTAGACATTCACGTGAGGAATTCGGGCCCGATATCGAGAGGCCAACCCAACCATTGGCATGACCCCTCCGCATATTCAGAGCCCTGACCCTCCGTATTCGGCTGAATTGTCTTACCTCTTCGTTGTTCCTCGCACGGCGCACGCGAAAAGGAAATAGGAATTGTGCCGGCCACGGGAGATCGAGCTCGGCCCTCACCTACCACCGGCTCTCCGATCGATGGCTTCTAATATTCAGGCAGGCGCATCGCCCAGGCCACCGGTGCTTCTTCCCCGATGGGTGGCAACAGTCCTCTGACGGTCCGGCCATCCTCGGCCTTGCCGCTGGCAACCACCACCACTGGAGTTTGCCGCTGACCGACGCCGTGGTTCCTCGCACCACATCTGCTGGATCCCTGGCTCTACCTACTACTGGATGGCACAACGTTCTTGGCAGAATCGACCCATGCGTGGGCGGGAGCAATGGCGGAGTGCGCGAGCCAGTGGCTCGGTGCCGAGCACTACATGCCTCAGGCTCAGTGTGGTGGCAGCTCGAGTGACCTCCCCGGCCACAACCTCATGCTTCCACCTCGAGTCCTCGGCCACCACCTGCAGCTGTCCGCCATGGAGTAAGGCTACCACACCCATGAACTGCCTGACGGAATGCCAACCATTCAGTACAGGCATATTGTGACACTCTACAATTGTCAAGTTTTAAAACGGATTCCCACCCATTTGCCCCATTCATCTTGGCGTATACCATGTAGGTGCAGTGCAAGATTTGTAGTGGCTAACTATAGATTATGTAACTAGACCCAACTCATGGTCTTGATTATGTTGCAGATTTAGTAGTACTAATTGTGTACTTTCATTTTCTATGTGATATACAATTGTCGACTTTAAAACTGATACATCTTTGTACGTTTGCATGTGCTGTATAGAAGACGAATTGTGAATGTTGAGAAAGTGACAAATTTCACACTTTGTACATCTAAACAAAAATTGGAATTGGTGCTCCCTTTGGATTCCAAGCTCCAAATATATGTACATCAAAACATTAGAATTGATATTGAATATCAATATCAATGTCTTGGGATATTGGCATTGGATCCAATTTAATGCTAAGCCTCTGCATGTCTACATCCAAACGGAGTGTTAGATTTCCTTATGGACCCTGCTGCCATGGGAAGGTAGGACAAAATATGGCATGCAAGTTCTTATTATAAGCACGTATGACTATATATGGAATACATGCCTACATTGAATTGATGAATTGGAGATATTGTGTATTGCTCTAGGTTGTGGCTATTATAAGTTGAATATCATCCAACACAAATATCCATCACTGATCCAGTGCCTATGATTTTCTCATATTGTCTTTGCTAAGTTACTGTTGCTGGTGCTGATGTTACAATCACTACAAAACTGCTATTGTCACTATTACTATTACTATTTCTACTATTACTGCTACTACCAAACTATCATACTACTGTTCTGCTAAATATTTTGCTACGGAAATATTATTTTCCTAGTGTGGTTGAATTGACAGCTCAACTTCTAAGGCTCGTAAATATTCTTTGGCTCCCCTTGTGTCGAATCAATAAATTTGAGTGAAATACTACCCTCGAAGACTGTCACAATCCCCTATACTTGTGGGTTATCAAGACCTTTTTCTGGCACTGTTGTCGGGGAGCATAGCTCTATTTATTGAGTTCACTTGGGATTTATACATCTGCTGATCACTGTGAAGAATCTCAAAGATGCTAAGATCAAGATCGTACCCTCTAAGACGAGGGAGGTAAGGAACTGCCATCTCACTCCGCAGTTGGTTCACCTTCTGTTTTATGTAGAATTTTAACAGCACCACCTGCTATACAACCTGATATGTCGCAAGTAATTGATGATGCTATTTATGCTATGAATGATACTTATGATGATGCCACTACTTTGCTTGATGTACCTGTGCCACCAAGTGAATTTCTTTATGAACAAATTACTAAAGCTAAGAATTTGAGAATATTGAAATGATGAAAAGTATGATTCACCTATTATTCCTAGGTCTCCCACTAGATTTGAAATGCCTAAAGTATATTAGGGTTATGTTATGGATGGGGAGATTGCTAAGGAATTTCTTGCTTGTAATGATAGAGTGGTAATACGTATCCAACGTATCTATAATTTTTGATTGCTCCATGATACATTATCTACTGTTTTGGACTATATTGGGCTTTATTTTCCACTTTTATATTATTTTTGGGACTAACCTATTCACCGGAGGCCCAGCCCAGAATTGATGTTTTTTGCCTATTTCAGTGTTTCGAAGAAACGGAATATCAAACGGAGTCCAAACGGAATAAAATGTTCGGGAACGTGATTTTCTCACCGAACGTGATCCAGGAGACTTGGACCCTACTCCAAGGAACAAAAGAGGCGGTCACGAGGGTGGGGGGCGCACCCCCCTGCCTCATGGGCCCCTCGTTACTCCTCCGACATACTTCTTCCTCCTATATATACACACGTACCCCCAAACGATCCGAAGAGGAGCCAAAAACCTAATTCCACCGCCACAACTTTTTGTATCCACGAGATCCCATCTTGGGGCTTGTTCCGGAGCTCCACCAGAAGAGGGCCGTCATCACGGAGGGCTTCTACATCATCCTAGCCCCTCCGATGAAGTGTGAGTAGTTTACCTCAGACCTTCGGGTCCATAGTTAGTAGCTAGATGGCTTCTTCTCTCTCTTTGAATCTCAATACAAAGTTCCCCCACTCTCTTGTGGAGATCTATTCGATGTAATCTTCTTTTTGCGGTGTGTTTGTTGAGACCGATGAATTGTGGGTTTATGATCAAGTCTATCTATGAATAATATTTGAATCTTCTCTGAATTCTTTTATGTATGATTGGTTATCTTTGCAAGTCTCTTCGAATTATCCGTTTGGTTTGGCCAACTAGATTGGTAGTTCTTGCCATGGGAGAAGTGCTTAGCTTTGGGTTCGATCTTGCAGTGTACTTACCTAGTGACAGAAGGGGCATCAAGGCACGTATTGTATCGTTGCCATCGAGGATAACAAGATGGGGTTTATTTCATATTGCATGAATTTATCTCTCTACATCATGTCATCTTGCTTAAGGCGTTACTCTGTTTTTAACTTAATACTCTAGATGCATGCTGGATAGCGGTCGATGAGTGGAGTAATAGTAGTAGATGCAGAATCGTTTCGATCTACTTGTCACGGACGTGATGCCTATATACATGATCATGCCTAGATATTCTCATAACTATGCTCAATTCTGTCAATTGCTCAACAGTAATTTGTTCACCCACTGTAGAATACTTATGCTCTTGAGAGAAGCCACTAGTGAAACCTATGGCCCCCGGGTCTATTCTCATCATATCAATCTCCATCACTTTAATCTTGCTTTGCTTTTTTACTTTTCTTTTACTTTTTACTTTGCATCTTTATACCAAAAATACCAAAAATATTATATCTATAAGATCTCACTCTCGTAAGTGACCGTGAAGGAATTGACAACCCCTAATCACGTTGGTTGCGAGTAGCTATCGCTTTGTGCAAGTACGAGGGACTTGAGCATGGGCTCCTACTGGATTGATACCTTGGTTCTCAAAACTAAGGGAAATACTTACGCTACTCTACTGCATCATCCCTTCCTCTTCGGGGAAAACCAATGCAAGCTCAAGATGTAGCAAGAAGGATTTCTGGCGCCGTTACCGGGGAGTCTACGCAAAAAGTCAACATACCAAGTACCCATCACAATCCCTATCTCTCGCATTACATTATTTGCCATTTGCCTCTCGTTTTCCTCTCCCCCCAATTCACCCTTGCCATTTTATTTGCCCTCTCTCTCTCTATCCTCCCTCTCTATTTGCCTCTTTTTGCCCGTTTGCTTGTGTTTGCTCGTGTGTTAGATTGTTTGCTTGTCGTCACGACTAGTCTCATATCTTCTCCGTTGTCTCCCGAGAGTGAAGTTCTAAATTTTAAACAAAGGGAGGGAGAAAATCTAAAAGATGCTTGGTATAGAATTTGCAATGCTCAAAATAGATCTACCAGGAAGCAATCTACCTTAGTTCTTCTCCGCAATTTTTATGTAGGTGTTAATCCTTGGTATAGATATATCCTCGATACCATTACCGGACGGAACTTCTTGGGTAGCCATACTTTTGATTCTTATAATGATATGCTAAATTTATTTGGCTCACCACCTCTTTTGGTTAATGGAACCATGTTAACTTTGGAGCATGTTATGCAAAGACTTGAAATTATCGAAAATAAAGTTGCTATTGTTGAATCAATTGAAAATCTAGATAAAAAGATCCACAATCAAATTACTCAATATGGATCTAAGGTAGGAATGACTTTGAAAAATATTAAGGAAAAGGAACCCATAGTTAATGAGAGAATGAACTTAGATTCTACTAGAATTGATAAACTTGAGGGTATCATTACAAACTTGGGAACCGCTTTTTCTTCCGTAAATAATACTACAAGTCCTCCTACTAAAATTGCCAAGTTTATGTATGTTCCTAAAAATAAGGGTGAATCATCTAAGGAAACTGCGGATCTTAAATCTATAAGCATTCATCCCAATCTTTTTGATATCATTAAGGAACCATTTGCTACACATGAATTTTTTGATCTTGTTCCTAAAAGTTTAATAATCACTAGAAAGAAAGAAATTCCTAAGGGAAACAGATGCCTAATCGAAGAATTGCCTACCAAAGATAGCAGTACCTAGATCTATCCTCGCTTTTATGCCTAGCTAGGGGCGTTAAACGATAGCGCTTGTTGGGAGGCAACCCAATTTTATTTTTATTCCTTGCTTTTTGCTCCTGTTTAGTAATAAATAAATTATTTATCCTCTGTGTTTGTTGTGTTTTTTGTGTTTAATTAGTGTTTGTGCCAAGTAGAACCATTGGGAAGACTTGGGGAAAGTCTTGTTGAACTTGCTGTAAAAAATAGAAACTTTTGCACTCACGAGAACTGCTGTTATTTTTATTTTAAGAGTGCTATTTAGTTAATTCTTTTTGAAGATTATTAATAGATAAATTCCTCACGTCCAGAAATTTATTTTAGAATTTTTGGGGTTCCAGATCTTGCGCTAGCTACAGATTACTACAGACTGTTCTGTTTTTGACAGATTCTTTTTTTCATGTGTTGATTGCTTATTTTGATGAATCTATGGCTAGTAAAATAGTTTATAATCCATAGAGAAGTTGTAATACAGTAGGTTTAACACCAATATAAATAAAGAATGAGTTCATTACAGTACCTTGAAGTGGTCTTTTGTTTTCTTTCGCTAACGGAGCTCACGAGTTTTCTATTTTGAGTTTTGTGTTGTGAAGTTTTCAAGTTTTGGGTGAATTCTTTTGATGGATCATGGAACAAGGAGTGGGAAGAGCCTAAGCTTGGGGATGCCCATGGAACCCCCAAGATAATCCAAGGACACCAAAAGGTCAAAGCTTGGGGATGCCCCGGAAGGCATCCCCTCTTTCGTCCACTTCCATCGGTAATTTACTTGGAGCTATATTTTTATTCACCAACATGATATGTGTTTTGCTTGGAGCGTCTTGTATTATTTGTGTCTTTGTGTCTTAGTATACCACAATCATCCTTTCTGTACACACCTTTTGAGAGAGCCATACATGGACTAAAATTTGATAGAATACTCTATGTGCTTCACTTATATCTTTTGAGCTAAGTAGTTTTGCTCTATGTGCTTCACTTATATCTTTTTGAGCTAAGTAGTTTTGCTCTATGTGCTTCACTTATATCTTCTGAGCTAAGTAATTTTGCTCTATGTGCTTCACTTATATCTTTTGAGCGTTATAATTTTGCTCTATGTGCTTCACTTAGATCTTTTAGAGCACGGTGGTGGATTTGTTTTAAAGAAACTATTGATCTCTCATGCTTCACTTAAATTATTTTGAGAGTCTCTTAATAGCATGGTAATTTGCTTAATAATAATATGCTTGGTATTCAAGATTTGTGAAACTTTCTTTTGAGTGTGTTGAATACTAAGAAAAGATTGAAGCATGATAATTGTTTTGAGATATGGAGGTGATAATATTAAAGTCATGCTAGTTGAGTATTTGTGAATTTAAAGAATACTTGTGTTAAAGTTTGTGATTCCCATAGCATGCACGTATGGTGAACCATTATGTGATGAAGTCGGAGCATGATTTATTTATTGATTGTCTTCCTTATGAGTGGCAGTCGGGGACGAGCGATGGTCTTTTCCTACCAATCTATCCCCCTAGGAGCATGCGCGTAATACTTTGCTTTGGTAACTTCTAGATTTTTGCAATAAGTATATGAGTTCTTTATGACTAATGTTGAGTCCATGGATTATACGCACTCTCACCCTTACACCTCTGCTAGCCTCTCTAAAACCGCACACCTTTCACCAGTATCATACACCTACCATATACCTTCCTCAAAACAGCCACCATACTACCTATTATGGCATTTTCATAGCCATTCCGAGATATATTGCCATGCAACTTTCCACCATCTAGTTCATCATGACACACTCCATCATTGTCATATTGCATATCCCGGTACACCGCCGGATGCATTCATATAGAGTCATATTTTGTTCTAAGTATTGAGTTGTAAGAAAAATAAAAGTGTGATGATCATCATTATTAGAGCATTGTCCCAGTGAGGAAAGAATGATGGAGACTATGATTCCCCCATAAGTCGGGATGAGACTCCGGACGAAAAATAAAATAAATAAAAAAAGAGGCCAAAGAAGCCCAAATAAAAAGAGGCCAAAAAAGAGAAAATGCCCAAACAAAAAAAATATAAAAAATGATGAGAGAAAAAGAGAGAAGGGACAATGTTACTATCCTTTTACCACACTTGTGCTTCAAAGTAGCACCATGATCTTCATAGTAGAGAGTCTCTCATGTTATCACTTTCATATACTAGTGGGAATTTTTCACTATAGAACTTGGCTTGTATATTCCAATGATGGGCTTCCTCAAATTGCCCTAGGTCTTCATGAGCAAGCAAGTTGGATGCACACCCACTTAGTTTCTTTTTGAGCTTTCATATACTTATAGCTCTAGTGCATCCGTTGCATGGCAATCCCTACTCACTCACATTGATATCTATTGATGGGCATCTCCATAGCCCGTTGGTATGCCTAGTTGATGTGAGACTATTTTCCCCTCCTTTTTGTCTTCTCCACAACCACCATTCTATTCCACCTATAGTGCTATATCCATGGCTCACGCTCATGTATTGCGTGAAGATTGAAAAAGTTTTCAAAAAGTTAGAGTATGAAATGCTTGGCTTGTCATCGGGGTTATGCATGATTTAAATACTTTGTGTGGTGAAGATGGAGCATAGCCAAACTATATGATTTTGTAGGGATAACTTTCTTTGGCCATGTTATTTTGAGAAGACATAATTGCTTTGTTAGTACGCTTGATGTATTATTATTTTTTATGTCAATATAAACTTTTGTCTTGAATCTTTCTAATCTGAATATTCATACCACAATTAAGAAGATTTGCATTGAAATTATGCCAAGTAGCACTCCGCATCAAAAATTATCTTTTTATCATTTACCTTCTCGAGGACGAGCAGGAATTAAGCTTGGGGATGCCTGATACGTCTCCAACGTATCTATAATTTTTGATTGCTCCATGCTATATTATCTACTGTTTTGGACTATATTGGGCTTTATTTTCCACTTTTATATTATTTTTGGGACTAACCTATTAACCGGAGGCCCAGCCCAGAATTGCTGTTTTTTTGCCTATTTCAGTGTTTCGAAGAAACGGAATATCAAACGGAGTCCAAACAGAATAAAATCTTCGGGAACATGATTTTCTCACCGAACGTGATCCAAGAGACTTGGACCCTGCTCTAAGGAACAAAAGAGGCAGTCACGAGGGTGGGGGCACCCCCCTCGGGCGCGCCCCCTGCCTCGTGGGCCCCTCGTTGCTCCTCCGGCGTACTTCTTCCTCCTATATATACACACGTACCCCCAAACCATCCGAAGAGGAGCCAAAAACCTAATTCCACCGCCGCAACTTTCTGTATCCACGAGATCCCATCTTGGGGCCTGTTGCGGAGCTCCGCCGGAAGAGGGTCGTCATCACAGAGGGCTTCTACATCATCCTAGCCCTCCGATGAAGTGTGAGTAGTTTACCTCAGACCTTCGGGTCCATAGTTAGTAGCTAGATGGCTTCTTCTCTCTCTTTGAATCTCAATACAAAGTTCTCCCCCTCTCTTGTGGAGATCTATTCGATGTAATCTTGTTTTTGCGGTGTGTTTGTTGAGAACGATAAATTGTGGGTTTATGATCAAGTCTATCTATGAATAATATTTGAATCTTCTCTGAATTCTTTTATGTATGATTGGTTATCTTTGCAAGTCTCTTCGAATTATC
This sequence comes from Triticum urartu, assembly GCF_056163025.1. Classification (NCBI taxonomy): domain Eukaryota; kingdom Viridiplantae; phylum Streptophyta; class Magnoliopsida; order Poales; family Poaceae; genus Triticum; species Triticum urartu. The sequence goes on from NC_141873.1 coordinate 226,617,711, forward strand.
CGTTTGGTTTGGCCAACTAGATTGGTAGTTCTTGCCATGGGAGCAGTGCTTAGCTTTGGGTTTGATCTTGCGGTGTCCTTACCCAGTGACAGAAGGGGAAGCAAGGCACGTATTGTATCGTTGCCATCGAGGATAACAAGATGGGGTTTATTTCATATTGCATGAATTTATCTCTCTACATCATGTCATCTTGCTTAAGGCGTTACTCTGTTTTTAACTTAATACTCTAGATGCATGCTGGATAGCGGTCGATGAGTGGAGTAATAGTAGTAGATGCAGAATCGTTTCGATCTACTTGTCACGGACGTGATGCCTATATACATGATCATGCCTAGATATTCTCATAACTATGCTCAATTCTGTCAATTGCTCAACAATAATTTGTTTGCCCTCCATAGAATACTTATGCAGGTACGAGGGACTTGAGCGTGGGCTCCTACTGGATTAATACCTTGGTTCTCAAAAACTGAGGGAAATACTTACGCTACTCTGCTGCATCATCCCTTCCTCTTCGGGGAAAACCAACGCAAGCTCAAGACATAGCAAGGGGATCTTAAGAAACTAGTGAGTAAGCTGAAAGAAAAGGGTATGATAGAAAGAATGAAATATGATCCTAAATTTGCAACCTCTCCTATCTTTGTTAAGTGTACACAAGCATAGTTCAACCATATATAGTTCAACCCTCATTAAACATACTCAAGAACATTTATAATTAAGACATTACATAGTCATACATAGTTCAATCCCACATCTCATCTGTCGGCACAATTGTGAAGATTCTCCAGGTACTCAGCTTATGCGGCGTGCACCACCCTGTAACAATACTTTTGCCTGAAGGAGCCAACGGCTCGTCCTCTTGCAAGCGCCAAGACAAATTCATACGCGTCATGAAGCTTTTGGTTGCAAAATGGGCACCGATAGACCCCATCCTAGGTCCTAATTTGCCTATTATGAATTCCCGCATAAAGCTCCCTGAGCTTTTGCCTCTTGTACTTCCTCTGGCCATATTAATCCTCATTGCCGACATTGTCATAAAGCACCTATACATATAGTAAAAAATGTGGCGTCAAATTTGGAATACAAACTAATCTCTAGCAAACATTTGGCATCAAATCAAATTTTATATGCCGTAAAGTTGGATTAGGAATGTATGGATTTTATAGCGATTTTTTAAGGCATACCAAAGATTATGGTTCGATTTTTAAGCACAATCATCTATGTACAGGCAAATATTGACAAAAATGGCACAAACATAAATGTAAGACATTCAAAATCAATTGTCAAGAGCTAGCTAGTCTGGCACCACAGCTCAGAGAGACTGGAACGCCCCATATTCCAGCCCAGAGATCGAGGAGAAGTCTTCTGGAATACGGTACTGCTTGGCATAGAACAAATCAGCTCTGTATTACAACATGGATATAGATACAAGAGTTCTGATATAATAGGGAATTACATTGGCACGGCGACGCTACACCTGCCATGGTTGCTCTATGCAAGCAGCAGAACAACATGAAGCAACGTAATAACTCCTAGCAGCTGAACAACGACGACAATGATGGACTCCACTCCGCAGGGACCCTGGCTGGAATGCTTATCCTAGCTCGCCAACAAGGGATCCACGGCAAACAAGTAAGCAGACAAAGCATTACCTGCAAACTTGCATGACACGCCAGGTCAGTACATTGAATGTACTTGCAAGCTCACAACAACCAAAGCAATCAAGACAAACAATAACATGGCATTTACTGGTTAAACAAGCATGAGCATGATACCACTAGAACAACATGGCATGTACAAGGTGAACATGATACCGCTAGAACATTATCAGCATGGCATGAACATATTACTCGAGGCATGAACAATGATAGTACTGGATGCAACATATGCTACAAATATCACTTACTCCGTTCGAGGTTACCTCGTAACCACCAAATACTAGTATAATGCATGTGCGTTGCCACGGGCTTCTGAAATAGTCATAGATAGAGACACTATAACACGGTCCCAATTGCATAATAATTGAAGTCGACTTAATTTGTAATGTAAAGTGATAACAAATAGCACATTAACAATGTATACATATAAGGGATGATCCAACTAAAAATCTCTTACAAATTATTGAGATATACTTGATGCACTTAAGAAATTGTCTCACAATATCAAGCATGTTGTCTTTAGCTTCATTCACACGATGTTTGAGCAAGAATAATAAAAATTGCTTCCTCGGCTCATACCAATCCTGCAAAAGCTATATATGTAGTGAGCCGTCATGCACTATATGTAAGCACTTATCACATGCAATTCCACAATTACCATTATATCTAGGTCTTACGATATTATATATTGTTTATATTATTAATTACAAAGTTTATGCAATTGGTCTTACACCATCGTGTAAGAACATATCATCCTTCATAAGGCATTCCAAATCGTTGTTTGATAACAAGGCATCTTCAATGTCCACGAACTTGGTTTTCTTGGGGGCAGACATGGTTGATTCGATGACTGTAATATCTCTAGGGGTACAAACACAGTCTGTTGGCGTGATACAAAAATGAGCCAAATTAGTATAAACATGGGACAAATTGGTTGAATACAAAAGGCAATATGATGAAATAAAGATCGATAATAACATTGAAAAGAATACCTTGTGCCATAACATTTAGATTGGCATCCTTTTTTGGTTTTTATGAGATATCATCGCCTCCAGATCATTATGTTGTGAAAAACTGGGTGAATTTTCAGCCCTTTTCAGCGTCGCCGCTTTGAAACCCTTGTCGATGCATTCTTTTTGTGCATCTCCAAAATCCATATCTATGTCTCCTATATTCTATAAGATAAGTAAATGTAAAAAATGGACATTTTGTATTATCATGTATAAGACACGGACAAAGAAGGATTAGCCATATACCTCTTCTCGTGGGGTTTCAGTCCGGTCTGTCATTGTTACATCGGTGTGTATGTCGGAAACCATCACTTTTTTATCTTTGATGAAATATAAACGACATTTTCTACTGCATCATATAAACATATAATAAAAATAAAAGCAAAACTAACACAACTGTTTTATTTTGTAAAAAAGAAAAACCATTTTTCATATCATTAAAAAAAGATGTTGCATTTCTTTCGGAGTAAACAACCAACTATAATGTTCATATAAAATAATATGTCATATGAAATTTCTTAAATCAATTTAATGTATTTATATTTTTTGAGAATTTTTAAATTTTTATATAAGCTAAGGAAAATTATCCGACAAAGGATAAAAGCACGCAAGCAATCCAACATAAACCAACTATATTCGGTTTCTTTTCCCAAAATTTTGATTTTTTTGTGATACTCTGAATATATATCTAATAAGTATAAAAATATATTTATTCGTATGATCCATGTTTAATATATATATATACTTTAATGTATTTTTTCTACGAAGATCAATAGTTGCCGATCCAAGGTCCAAATCGGCTATCGAGCACGACCCAAATAGCACCCAACCCAGCACCAGTCTCCCTCACCATCACTCTCTCCATTCCGCACAATCCCTAGATCTCGGCGGAGTCACAACATAAACCAAGTAAACAACATGTAAGAAATCCAAAATAAACCAAGTATACTTTGTTTCTTCACTAAAAAATTGTGTTTTTTGTGTGATATTCTGAATATATCGAATAAGTATAAAAGGATTTATCTGGATGATCCATGTTTAATTAATATATATCCATTTTTTACTTTATACATATGTTTTTTCATACAACAGTTTTTTCGAGACCTTTTTTTCCTTACAGCAAAGGTTGCCGATCCAAGACCCCAAGAAGCCCAAGCCCACTCGCATTATGTGCCAACCAGCACCCACCAACTCCTTCCCCTCCTCACTCTCTCCACTCACGCACACAATCCAGATCACGATGGAGTGACACACACTCCCTCCGCTCTCGCCCTGACAGCCGCACAACCAATGGCCTCGTCTCCCACCATTGCTGCCTCTCCCTCTCACACCTCGCCGGCACCTCTCCCTCCATCGCGTCGCTGGCGGCTCTCCCTATCGTGATGCCTTTGCCTCTCCGTTGGCCCCGTCGCTGTCGCCCCTGATGTGTTGCGGTGCCATGAACCGGCCTCACAGGCATGGCCAGGGTGACGACAGCTCCTCGATGCCGCCGCCCTCTACAAGGAGGGACGACATCTCCAAGCTCTGCGACACGGCATGCGTCGAGCGACGCGCCGTGGGGCACCGCCACCTCAGCCACTAGCATGGCCGACCACCCATCCACGTGCCCACCGCTGCCGTCGGCTGGCCACATGACGTCGCTCTCGTCTAGCTCGAAGCACGCGCCATCGTCACCCGCCTTTGACTCCTCCAGCAGGTCAAGAAACCGAAACGCCCCCCGCGCCTGGCGACCTTGGCATCTCCATCGACCGTCTCAGCAAGTGCTACCTCGCCCAACTCTTGCATAGACGATGGTAAGCCCCTCCTTTGCTCTCTTGGCCTTCTTGCTTGCTTGCGAACCCCTCCTCTGAATTTTTTGGTTGCCTACTTTCTTTCTTCAGCAAGCCAAGAAACAGTGAGTGCCGGCAGTAGTACTCTGAATCCATCAAAGCAACTGAATCTAAACATGTGAATCAAGCTATGGCAGGTATCTATGCATGCTTAATTCACTCAATTTTTTGTGCAGTAGGAGTAGTTGCTAGAAATTTACTGAATTTTGCTTTCAGTAGATGCACTGAATTTCAAACAAAGGGTACTCTAGGAGTACATGGAGTTGATGCACTAGATTTAGTTTGCAGTAGATGCATTGGAAATTACTGAATTTTGTTTGTAGTAGGAGTAGTTGCAGTTCTAAACTACTAGATGTACTTGTAGAAGCACTTTGCTGGTGCACCATGCATATAAATTCAGCAAAGTGTCCTCTGAATTTATATGCACCTATCACTTCTGTTCATGTCCTCATCTGTTCATGGCCCAGGAGTAAGAGAAAAGGAACAAACATAAATAAGCTACTTCAATATTATGGTACACACGGAGTAAGTTTGAGCTAAGTTTTCTCATGCATTTCCTAGTAAGTATAAAAAAAATTTATTTGTATGATCCATGTTTAATGAATATATATCCTTTTTACTTTAATATATATGTTTTTTGTACAGCAAACGTTGCCGATCCAAGGTCCCAAGAAGCCCAAGCCCACTCTCGCATTCAGTCATTGCCCTCATGGGCCAACCAGCACCCACTAACTCCACGTGATTCTGCTCGGCCATGTCACTCAACATGAACATCTCCTCGAGTAAGTAGCAACACCCCCATGGTCATCTAAATTTTCATATTATTTTTGTGTGTGTGCTGATGTTGCCTTCTCTTTTCCATTGCTGATGAGCTACCCAAGAATTGATTTGATCTCCATGCACGGCTCTGTAGCACCGACTACCATCCACCACGGGTACGGATCATGTGATGTGGGGCGTAGACATGCTGATTGGAGAAGCCAATTTTGCCATGGTCATTGTCGGTGTCAAAACTGGCAGATCTCGGGTAGGGGTCCCGAACTGTGTATCTGAGGATCGATAGTAACAAGGGATGATTGGGACACGATGTTTACCCAGGTTCGGGCCCTCTTAAAGGAGTTAAAACCCTACGTCCTGCTTGATTGTATTCAATGAGTATAGGGGTTACAAGAGTTGATATACCTCCAGATCGTAATGGCTAAACCCTAACTGTCTAGCCTATGAGAATTCTGATGATCTGTACGAACTAAATCCTCCGGTTTATATACACACCGAAGGGCCTAGGGTTGTCTGGAGTCGGTTTGTGGGGGAAGGAAATAACATATCCGGACAACAATCTTGCCGTTCACGCATATAGGAGTCCTACCCAGATACGGGGAAAGTCTTCTGCTTGTATCTTTACGGCCCATTAGTCTGGCCCATATCAAATAGCCCGGACACCCGAGGACCCCCTAATCCAGGCCTCCCTCAGTAGCCCCTGAACTTGCCTTCAATTGACGATGTAGTATCCGGCTTATGTCTTCGGCTTTTGCAAGGCAGGTTCTTCATTATACCTCAGACGGATAATAGTCCGGCCCTGACTTTCATGTTCTGCCTTTATGACTCATTCCATATCGTCCCCTCACTTTCCACGTGTTGGGCGAATGCGAACGGTCCATAATAATTTTTACAAATAAAACCCATGACCACACCGGGACGCCGCCTATATAAAGAGGTTAGATCCCCAAGTGCCATCCACATCGTGCAAAGAACATCAGGAATAGCCACGGAAAACTTCAAAACATGGCCAGCGCTCCCAGCTCTTCTTCGCACCCTCATGGCCCTCAAGAGGGTGATTGGCGGAGCTGCTCAGTGTCCCATGTTTAGCTGAACCGACTTCAGACGCAGGGATATCTCCCTCTCGCAGATCTAGTCCCTGTGCGAGCAGGATTGGCCTTGATCGGCAATGATGCGCTAGCAGAAAATTTCCCCATCCCCATCAAGGAGGAGAGGGTGTGCTTCGTTTCGTTTCTGTTGCAGGGCTTAGGATTTCCAATCCATCCCTTTCTCAGGGGCCTGTTGGCGTTCTACGGAATCCAGCTGCAAAACCTCACCCCAGGTTCAATTCTACACATCTCGGGCTTTGTCGCTCTCTGCGAACTGTTCCTGGGCTGCGAGGCCCATTTCGAACTATGGACAAAGTTCTTTTGCCTCATCCCTCACCATCGAGGGGGTTCCATATTTGAAGTGGGCGGCGCCGAAGTATGGCGCATAGCCGGATCAGGCTACCCTATTGGAACTTCCAAGGAAGTATCCCAAGAATGGTCTTCGGAATGGTTTTATAATGAGGACTTCCCCCTTATGGACCCAGTTTGGCGCGGCCACCCCGAATTCTCCAGTGCTCCTTTGAAGAAATGCCTCAATTGGCACCCCTGGAATCCCAAGGAGGAAGACAGTGCTGAAGTAAAGAGGTTGGTCAGCAAGGTCTCATTACTAGCTCATTCTGAGCTCTCGATAATCGAAGTCATGGCCATCACAATAAAACAATGTATTCAGCCCCTTCAGTCCATAGTAACTCCTTTGTGGTATTATAACGGAGAAGACGACGCATCTCGTTACAGAGACGCAAGGGCCCAGATACCCCAACCGAACTGGCCATAATCCTGTCTGATCTGTATAAGGGGGAGAAAGAATACTTCCTTCGCTTAAACTGTCGAGAAGGCTTTTCCATGTACAACCCCATTGAATGGGTAAGTTTTTGATTATCAGCATTGTTCCACCTTGTTAACGAGGTATGCTAATCAAATTGTTCTTATTGTCTTAAAACAGTCATGGAGGAAGGAGGTTGAGAACATTCATTGTCCCTCCCCATAGCTAGAGGATCATGCTCGCAACGAAGACCCCGGCTTCCTCCAGGATCTGGATATATACATAGATTTCAATGATGGAGTATTTTATCAGGCGAGCCTCGACGGCTCGGAGGTGGCAATTACGGCCGACTACCCGCGCCTTTACCCCTTCTCCATTGTAAGTATTCGGGAAACTTCCTCAAAAAGGAGCCCGTGTTTACATCCTACCCCTCACACTAAAATGTGTTTTATAGGATCGGTGCTCCGCAAGCCGTACTCCATCGAGAGCGGCTTCTACACAGGGTGATCGTTCAAAACGAAAGGAAACCGGAAGCGCAGACGAGCCCCCTCCTCCTTCAAAGAGGTATGTCCTTTGATATGTGCCTAAGCATGAGGTCAAATTGTAAAAGTTTTCCTCTACCTTTATGTTAGGAGGAGCACACGACAAACCGTGGGAAAACGTCCCGCCGGCCATGTATCGGCTAATCCGGCCCCGGGCTCATGAATCAGAACGAGAGTTGATAGAGTACCAGATCCACCCCCTCATGAGGATTCAGAGGACGTATCTGTCACGAATTAGGAGGTGGAGAGCATGATGAATCATCACCGACTAAAAGAGGCCATGCACGCTCTAGTTTTTACTAAACAGGAATCCACCGCCCTTAGCTCCGTAGATGCATATATCGGGGCAACTCGGGACGGACTTGCCAGAGTTACATAGCTATTCTCAAAGGATATACAAGTAATAGCTTGTGCAAATTTAATAGATATATGCCAGTAGCCCCCGAGACTTGAAGCGGTTAGACCAACCGATTTAAGGATTGTTATGACCTACAGGTTCTTAGGAAGAAGAATAATGCGCTATCCCAGGAGCTGAAAACAAGCCATGGAGTTGGTGGAGATGAAGAAAGCCACAATGACCACCGATCAAAAGAACAAGCTCTAGGAGGAAAAAGATAAGCAAGCCAAAGAGATGAAGAGCTTAAAGGCTCAGTAATCGGCCGCGTAGAAAGAAAACAAGAAGTTAAAAGGCGGCGTATTTGGTATGACCTGTTGAACCATCCAAAGGATTTATAGTATCCCATAGTTCGGATTGTCACAACTTTTTTGTTGCAGGTCTGTTAACCGGTCAGCCTGAAGAGGAAGTATCCGGATTTCTAGGCGACGTCCTTAAGGAACTGTCCATGGTGCATGAACGAGCCCGGAAAGCTATGAGAAGCATGGCAAGGGCTTTATGGTCGTCCGATGCCCCTCCAGAAAGTATAGAGGGGTTGGCAAACCTGTTCAAAGGTGCCTGGCACTGTTTCAAGCTATGGAAGGCGTCCACATGCCGTGAAGGTGCACGAGAGGTGTGGGCGATGGTGAAAACGCGCTACACCGGACTCGATCCGAACCATATGGCCCGGGTTGGACCTTAGGGACCCGAGGGAAAAGAGATTCCCGTGAACTTGGTATATGATCAAGTGGTGATAGCTGCAAAGTACTCACAAGAAGACTGTAGTTTAGACAGTCTTATATATGGCATAGATAAAGAGTAGGCGTTCAGTTCTATGTATCAATGTACCTTTATCATCGAACTTATCTCCAACCGAACATGTCAAAATTTGTCATTGCAGGCCTTCAGCTTCAACTTCCAAGCCAGAAAGGTGGAGTGTTTCCGGATACCGTGTTGGAATGTAAGAAACATTCATTATGTCTGGTAACCAGGCAACCCGACCGTATTGCTCAAACAGACAAAATTTAGTTTGGGGAGTTATGTTATATTACTTATCTAACGTAAGAAACATCTTCCAAGGAAAATAGTTTCGTTGAGAGTTCCTTTCCTTGGGTTGGCATGCTTAATTACGCGTGCCTAGGCTTTGATCCGAATTACGGGGAGCCTATCCCGTATTTTTTAGAAGAGTTACAGAAACATAAACAATATGTCGTTGCTTGCCAACCAATTATTCTCTTAAGAGCGCTAGCTTTCAGCTTCACCTGTCTGAGGTACAGGTCCAGATTACCCGGTTGTAACACTCGCAGAGGTGCTCCCTTTACACCCTAGCCGAACAATCGAGAATCTAGGGTATAAACGCAGGAGCGAGGCAACCCAGTGATATGTCTCCAACGTATCTATAATTTTTGATTGCTCCATGCTATATTATCTACTGTTTTGGACATTATTGGGCTTTATTATCCACTTTTATATTATTTTTGGGACTAACCTACTAACTGGAGGCCCAGCCTAGAGTTGCTGTTTTTGCCTATTTTAGGGTTTCGAAGAAAAGGAATATCAAACGGAGTCCAAACGGAATGAAACCTTCGGGAACGTGATTTTCTCACCAAACATGATCCAGGAGACTTGGACCCTACGTCAAGAAACAAAGGAGGAGGCCATGAGGTAGGGGCGCACCTACCCCCCCACCCCACAGGCGTGCCCTCCACCCTCGTGGCCCCCTTGTTGCTCCACCGACATACTCCTTCCTCCTATATATACCTACGTACCCACAAACGATCAGATACGGAGCCAAAACCCTAATTCCACCACCATAACTTTCTGTATCCACGAGATCCCATCTTGGGGCTTGTTCCGGAGCTCCGCCGGAGGGGCTATCCATCACGGAGGGCTTCTACATCATCACCATAGCCCCTCCGATGAAGTGTGAGTAGTTTACCTCAGACCTACGGTTCCATAATTATTAGCTAGATGGCTTCTTCTCTCTTTTTGGATCTCAATACAATGTTCTCCCCCTCTCTTGTGGGGATCTATTCGATGTAATCTTCTTTTTGCGGTGTGTTTGTTGAGACCGATGAATTGTGGGTTTATGATCAAGTCTATCTATGAACAATATTTGAATCTTCTCTGAATTCTTTTATGTATGATTGGTTATCTTTGCAAGTCTCTTCGAATTATTAGTTTGGTTTGGCCTACTAGATTGATCTTTCTTGCAATGGGAGAAGTGCTTAGCTTTGGGTTCAATCTTGCGGTGTCCTTTCCCACTGACAGTAGGGGTAGCAAGGCACGCATTGTATTGTTGCCATCGAGGATAACAAGATGGTTTTTTATCATATTGCATGAGTTTATCCCTCTACATCATGTCATCTGGCTTAAGGCGTTACTCTGTTTTCATGAACTTAATACTCTAGATGCATGCTGGATAGCGGTGGATGAGTGGAGTAATAGTAGTAGTCTAGTAGAAGCAGGCAGGAGTCGGTCCACTTGTTTCGGATGTGATGCCTATATACATGATCATACCTACATATTCTCATAACTATGCTCAATTCTGTCAATTGCTAAATAGTAATTCGTTCACCCACCATAAAATACCTATGCTCTTGAGAGAAGCCACTAGTGAAACCTATGGCCCCCGGGTCTATCTTCATCATATTAATCTTCCAATACTTCGTTATTTTTACTTTTCTTTTATTTTACTTTGCATCTTTATCATAAAAATACCAAAAATATTACCTTATCATGTCTATCACATCTCACTCTTGTAAGTGGCCGTGTAGGGATTGACAACCCCTTATCACGTTGGTTGCGAGGATTTATTTATTTTGTGCAGGTGCGAGGGACTCGCGCGTAGCCTCCTACTGGATTGATACCTTCGTTCTCGAAAACTGAGGGAAATACTTACGCTACTTTGTTGCATCATCCCTTCCTCTTCGGGGAAACTAACGCAGTCCTCAAGAGGTAGCAAGAAGGATTTCTGGCGCCGTTGCTGGGGATTCTACGCAAAAGTCAATATACCAAGTACCCATCACAATCCTTATCTCCCGCATTACATTATTTGCCATTTGCCTCTCGTTTTCCTCTCCTCCACTTCACCCTTGTCGTTTTATTCGCCATCTCTCTCTCTATCCTCCCCCTCTTTCTCTATTTGCCTCTTTTTGCCTGCTTGCTCTTTGTTTGCTTGTGTGTTGGATTGCTTGCTTGTCACGATGGCTCAAGATAACACTAAATTGTGTGACTTCACCAATACCAACAACAATGATTTTATTAGCACTCCGATTGCTCCTCTTACCGATGCTGAATCTTGTGAAATTAATGCTGCCTTGTTGAATCTTGTCATGAAAGATCCGTTTTCTGGCCTTCCTAGTGAAGATGCTGCTACCCATCTAAATAGCTTCGTTGATTTGTGTGATATGCAAAAAAAGAAAGATCTGGATAACTATGTTGTTAAATTGAAGCTATTTCCTTTTTCGCTTAGAGATCGTGCTAAAGCTTGGTTTTCATCTTTGCCTAAAAATAGTATTAATTCACGGAATAAGTGCAAAGATGCTTTTGTCTCTAAGTATTTTCCTCCCGCTAAGATCGTCTCCCTTAGAAACGATATTATGAATTTTAAGCAACTTTATCATGAACATGTTGCACAAGCTTGGGAGAGGATGAAATTAATGATACGTAATTGCCCTACTCATGGTTTGAATTTGTGGATGATTATACAAAAATTTTATGCCGGATTGAATTTTGCTTCTAGAAATCTTTTAGATTCGGCCGCAAATTATTCTCAATGGCATACTGAAAGATATACTAATAAAAAGGTGCATGCGATAGAAGAAATTAATGTTTTGAGTGGAAAGACGGATGAACTTATGAAATTATTTGCTAGTAAAAATGTTTCTTCTGATCCTAATGATATTCCCTTGTCTACTTTGATTGAGCATAATAATGAATCTATGGATGTGAATTTTGTTGGTAGGAACAATTTTGGTAACAACGAGTATAGAGGAAATTTTAATCCTAGGCCTTATGCTAGTAATCCCTCTAATAATTATGGTAATTCCTACAACAATTCTTATGGAAATTATAATAAGATGCCCTCTGATTTTGAATCTAATATTAAAGAATTTATTACTTTGCAAAATAATTTTAATGCTTTGATTGAAGGAAAAATTGCTTAAGATTGATGAGTTGGCTAGGAACGTTGATAGGATTTCTGTTGATGTTGATTCTTTGTAACTTAGATCTATTCCACCTAAGCATGATATCAATGAGTCTCTCAAAGCCATGAGAATTTCCATTGATGAGTGCAAAGAAAGAACCGCTAGGATGCGTGCTAAGAAAGATGCCTTTATAAGAGCGTGGTCTTCTAGTTCCTATGAAAATAAAGATGAAGATCTAAAAGTTATTGATGTGTCCTCTATTAAATCTTTGTTTTGCAATATGAATCTTAATAATGATGGGCTGAATATGATCCACCTTTACCTAGAAGGCGTTTCAAGAATTCAGAGTTTTTAGATCTTGATGCTAAAATTGATGAAAGTGGGATCGAAGAAATTAAAACCCTAGATGTTGCTAAACCCACTATTTTGGATTTCACGGAATTTAATTATGAAAAATTGCTCTTTGATTGATTGTATTTCCTTATTGCAATCCGTGCTAAATTCTCCTCACGCTTATAGTCAAAATAAAGCGTTTACTAAACATATCGTTGATGCCTTGATGCAATCTTATGAAGAAAAACTTAAGTTGGAAGTTCCTATCCCTAGAAAACTTTATGATGAGTGGGAACCAACTATTAAAATTAAGATTAAATATCATGAGTTCTATGCTTTGTGTGATTTGGGTGCTAGTGTTTCCACAATTCCAAAGACTTTGTGTGCTTTGTTAGGTTTCCGTGATTTTGATGATTGCTCTCTAAACTTGCACCTTGCGGATTCCACTATTAAGAAACCTATGGGAAAAATTAATGATGTTCTTATTGTTGCAAATAGGAATTATGTACCCGTAGATTTTATTGTTCTTGACATAGATTGCAATCCTTCATGTCCTATTATTCTTGGTAGACCTTTCCTTAGAACGATTGGGGGAATTATTGATATGAAGGAAGGAAATATTAGATTCCAATTTCTGTTAAGGAAAGGCATGGAACACTTTCCTAGAATGAAAATTAAATTACCTTATGAATCTATTATGAGAGCCACTTATGGATTGCCTACCAAAGATGGCAATACCTAGATCTATCCTTGTTTTTTTATGCCTAGCTAGGGGCGTTAAACGATAGCGCTTGTTGGGAGGCAACCCAATTTTATTTTTATTCCTTGCTTTTTGCTCCTGTTTAGTAATAAATAATTTATCAAGCCTCTGTTTAGGTTGTGTTTTTTCTGTTTAATTAGTGTTTGTGCCAAGTAGAACCATTGGGAAGACTTGGGGAAAGTCTTAATATCTTGCTGTAAAAAACAGAAACTTTAGCGCTCACGAGAACTGCTGCCATTTTTATTTGGAAAGTTTTATTTAGTTAATTCTTTTTCAGATGATTAATAGATAAATTCCTAATATCCAGGAATTTATTTTAGAATTTTTGGGGTTCCAGATCTTGCGCTAGCTACAGATTACTACAGACTGTTCTATTTTTGACAAATTCTGTTTTTCGTGTGTTGTTTGCTTATTTTGATGAATCTATGGCTAGTAAAATATTTTATAAATCATAGAGAAGTTGGAATACAGTAGGTTTAATACCAATATAAATAAATAATGAGTTTATTACAGTACCTTGAAGTGGTCTTTTGTTTTCTTTCGCTAACGGAGCTCACGAGATTTTCTACTTTAAGTTTTGTGTTGTGAAGTTTTCAAGTTTTGGGTAAAGATTTGATGGATTATGGAACAAGGAGTGGAAAGAGCCTAAGCTTGGGGATGCCCATGGCACCCCCAAGATAATCTAAGGACACCTAAATGCCAAAGCTTGTGGATGCCCCGGAAGGCATCCCCTCTTTTCATCTACCTCTATCAGTAACTTTACTTGGAGCTATATTTTTATTCACCACATGATATGTGTTTTGCTTGGAGCATCTTGTATGATTTGAGTCTTTGCTTTTTAGTTACCACAATCATCCTTGCTGTACACACCTTTTGAGAGAGCCATACATGATTTGGAATTTGTTACAATACTCTATGTGCTTCACTTATATCTTTTTGAGTTATATAGTTTTGCTCTAGTACTTCACTTATATTTTTTAGAGCATGGTGGTGGATTTGTTTTATAGAAACTATTGATCTCTCATGCTTCACTTAGATTATTTTGAGAGTCTTAAATAGCATGGTAATTTGCTTAAATAATCATAATATGCTAGTATTCAAGATTAATAATTTTTTTCTTATGAGTGTTTTGAATACTAAGAGAAGTTTGATGCTTGATGATTGTTTTGAGATATGGAGGTAATAATATCGAAGTCGTGCTAGTTGAGTAGTTGTGAATTTGAGAAATGCTTGTGTTGAAGTTTGCAAGTCCCGTAGCATGCACGTATGGTAAACTTTATGTAACAAATTTGAAACATGAGGTGTTATTTGATTGTCTTCCTTATGAGCGGCGGTCGGGGACGAGCGATGGTCTTTTCCTACCAATCTATCCCCCTAGGAGCATGCGCGTAGTGCTTGGTTTTTGATGACTTGTAGATGTTTGCAATAAGTATGCAAGTTCTTTATGACTAATGTTGAGTCCATGGATTATACGCACTCTCACCCTTCCATCATTGCTAGCCTCTTCGGTAACGTGCATTGCCCTTTCTCACATTGAGAGTTGGTGCAAACTTCGCCGGTGCATCCAAACCCCGTGATGTGATACGCTCTTTCACACATAAACCTCTTTATATCTTCCTCAAAACAGCCACCATACCTACCTATTATGGCATTTCCATAGCCATTCCAAGATATATTGCCATGCAACTTTCCACCATTCCGTTTATCATGACACATTCATCATTGTCATATTTCTTAGCATGATCATGTAGTTGACATAGTATTTGTGGCAAAGCCACCGTTCATAATTCTTTCATACATGTCACTCTTGGTTCATTGCATATCCCGGTACACCACCGGAGGCATTCATATAGTCATATCTTGTTCTAAGTATCAAGTTGTAATTCTTGAGTTGTAAATAAATAGAAGTGTGATGACCATCATTCATAGAGCATTGTCCTAAAAAAGAGAGAAAGGCCAAATAAAAAAAAGGGGGACAATGCTACTATCCTTTGCCACACTTGTGCTTCAAAGGAGCACCATAATCTTCATGATAGAGAGTCTTTTGTTTTGTCACTTCCATATACTTGTGGGAAATTTTCATTATAGAACTTGGCTTGTATATTCCAACAATGGGCCTCCTCAAGTGCCCTAGGTCTTCGTGACCAAGCAAGTTGGATGCACACCCACTTAGTTTCTTTTTCTTGAGCTTTCATACATTTATAGCACTAGTGCATCCGTTGCATGTCAATCCCTACTCCTTGCATTAACATCAATTGATGGGCATCTCCATAGCCCATTGATTAGCCTCGTTGATGTGAGACATTCTCCTTTTTTTGTCTTCTCCACATAACCCCCATCATATTCTATTCCATCCAGAGTGCTATATCCATGGCTCGCGTCATATATTGCGTGAAAGTTTATAGGTTTGAGATTACTAAAGTATGAAACAATTGCTTGGCTTGTCATCGGGGTTGTGCATGATGAGAGCATTCTTGTGTGACGAAAATGGAGCATGACTAAACTATATGATTTTGTAGGGATGAACTTTCTTTGGCCATGTTATTTTGAGAAGACATAATTGCTTAGTTAGTATGCTTGAAGTATTATTATTTTTATGTCAATATGAACTTTTATCTTGAATCTTTCGGATCTGAATATTCATACCACAATTAAGAAGAATTACATCAAAATTATGCCAAGTAGCACTCCGCATCAAAAGTTCTATTTTTATCATTTACCTACTCAAGGACGAGCAGGAATTAAGCTTGGGGATGCTTGATACGTCTCCAACGTATCTATAATTTTTTATTGCTCCATGCTATATTATCTACTATTTTGGACATTATTGGGCTTTACTATCCACTTCTATATTATTTTTGGGACTAACCTATTAACCGGAAGCCCAGCCCATAATTGCTGTTTTTTTTGCCTATTTTAGGGTTTCGAAGAAAAGGAATATCAAACAGAGTCCAAACGGAATGAAACTTTCGGGAACGTGATTTTCTCACCGAACATGATCCAGGAGACTTGGACCCTACGTCAAGAAACAAAGGAGGAGGCCACGAGGTAGGGGGCGCGCCTACCCCCCCCCCCCCCCCCAGGCATGCCCTCCACCCTCGTGGGCCCCCTGTTGCTCCACCGACGTACTCCTTCCTCCTATATATACCTACGTACCCCCAAATGATCAGATACGGAGCCAAAACCCTAATTCCACCGCCGTAACTTTCTGTATCCACGAGATCCCATCTTGGGGCCTATTCCGGAGCTCCGCCAGAGGGGGTATCCATCACAGAGGGCTTCTACATCATCACCATAGCCCCTCCGATGAAGTGTGAGTAGTTTACCTCAGACCTACGGGTCCATAGTTATTATCTAGATGGCTTCTTCTCTCTTTTTGGATCTCAATACAATGTTCTCCCCCTCTCTTGTGGAGATCTATTCAATGTAATCTTCTTTTTGTGGTGTGTTTGTTGGGACCGATGAATTGCGGGTTTATGATCAAGTCTATCTATGAACAATATTTGAATCTTCTCTGAATTCTTTTATGTATGATTGGTTATCTATGCAAGTCTCTTCGAATTATCGGTTTGGTTTGGCCTACTTGATTGATCTTTCTTGCAATGGGAGAAGTGCTTAGCTTTGGGTTCAATCTTGCTGTGTCCTTTTCCAGTGACAGTAGGGACAGCAAGGCACGTATTGTATTGTTGCGATCGAGGATAACAAGATGGGGTTTTTATCATATTGCAAGAGTTTATCCCTCTACATCATGTCACCTTGCTTAAGGCGTTACTCTGTTTTCGTGAACTTAATACTCTAGATGCATGCTGGATAGCGGTCGATGAGTGGAGTAATAGTAGTAGATGCAGGCAGGAGTCGGTCTACTTGTCTCGGACGTGATGCCTATATACATCATCATACCTAGATATTCTCATAACTATGCTTAATTCTGTCAATTGCTCAACTATAATTCGTTCACCTACCGTAAAATACCTATGCTCTTGAGAGAAGCCACTAGTGAAACCTATGGCCCCCGGGTCTATCTTCATCATATTAATCTTCCAATACTTAGTTATTTTTACTTTGCTTTTATTTTACTTTGCATCTTTATCATAAAAATACCAAAAATATTATCTTATCATATTTATCAGATCTCACTCTTGTAAGTGGCTGCGTAGGGATTGACAGCCCCTTATCGTGTTGGTTGCGAGGATTTATTTGTTTTGTGCAGGTGCGAGGGACTCGCGCGTAGCCTCCTACTGGATTGATACCTTGGTTCTCAAAAACTGAGGGAAATACTTACGCTACTTTGCTGCATCTTCCCTTCCTCTTCGGGGAAAACCAACGCAGTGCTCAAGAAGTAGCACCTAGCTTGGCCAAAACTTAAGTCATAGAGGTGCATATAATGGC
This sequence comes from Triticum urartu, assembly GCF_056163025.1. Taxonomy (NCBI): domain Eukaryota; kingdom Viridiplantae; phylum Streptophyta; class Magnoliopsida; order Poales; family Poaceae; genus Triticum; species Triticum urartu. The sequence goes on from NC_141873.1 coordinate 226,635,381, forward strand.
AGAAAATTGTATATAACAAACGACACAGACAATGTAAGCCAAAAGCTTTAGTAAGCTTCATTAAAGAAGCCCCCAGTCACAGTGGGGTGTATGCATTTAAAGATGTGTACCCCTAACAGTTCGGTAGATCTGAACAAACCATGGGATGTATATCAAGAGGAAAAGCTAAAAAGGAAGAGGAGAGAAAGAAACTAGAAAAAACAAAAAGGATGCGGCCGAACTATCATAAAATCGTCGAAGGCGAGCAACGTTCCATGGATTCGGCTCAAGGCGATTATTCGATGCATTACGAAGGCGATAGGCTCCTCCTGTGAGAACTTTATCTATGATGATGGGGCCCTCCCATTTTGGTTTGAGCTTATCCTTCTTCTTCTTAGGGAGGCGCAAGACGAGCTCTCCGACATTATAAGTCTTGGCCCACACTTCTCTACTTTGGTATTGCCTAGCCTGTTGTTGGTAAAATGCGGAACAGGCTCGTGCAATATTATGCTCCTCCTCGAGGCTATCTAGGTCGTCCTGCCGATCGAGCTCGACTTCTTTCTCTTCGTACATGCGCACTCGAGGTGAGTCATGAATAATGTCGCTGGGCAAGACAGATTTTGCACCGTACACCATGAAAAAAGGTGTGTATCCGGTTGTTTGATTAGGCGTAGTCCACAGCCCCTAGAGCACAGAATCGAGTTCCTCAACCTAGTGCTTATCTAACTCATGTAGGGAGCGCACCAGTCTGGGTTTAATGCCGCTCATTATCAAGTCATTGGCCCGTTCAACCTAACCTCTTGTTTGAGGGTCGTAGACGGATGTTTAGTCGAGTTTAATGCCCAAGTTAGCACACCAGTTTTTCACCTCATCAGCTGTAAAATTAGAGCCATTATCAGTGATGATGCTATGCGGGAGACCATAACGGTGTACTACACCAGATATAAAATCAATCATTGGCCCTGCTTCAGCCGTTTTTACTGGTTTGGCCTATATCCATTTAGTGAATTTATCCACCATGACCAGTAAATATTTCTTCTTGTGGCTTCCCCTTTAAGGGGTCCGACCATGTCTAGCCCCCAGGCCATGAAAGGCCAAGTGATGGGGATTGTTCTTAAGGCGGTGGGAGGCATATGGCTTTGACTGGCGAAAAGCTGACATCCCACACAACGTTGCACAAGGGCTTGTGTGTCTGCTCGGGCCGTTGGCCAGAAGAAACCTGTCCGGAAGGCCTTGCTTACGAGGGCCCGAGTTGTAGCGTGATGGCCGCCTAGACCAGCATGTATTTCAGCCAACAGTTGCCATCCCTCCTCTTTGGAGATGCACCTTTGAAGGACTCCAGTAGTGGTTTTCTTGTAAAGTTCACCTTCATGGACTTTATAGGCTTTAGAACGTCGGACTATGCGACGAGCCTCATTTTGATCATTAGGAAGCTCCTGTCCATTAAGGTAGGCCAGGAAGGGTTCAGTCCATGGAGTGATAACAGCCATGATTTCATGAGCAGAGGGTTTTATTGCGGTATCCGACCCCCGATGATATCTGTATTGTGTTCGGCTGCTGAGGGTATGATCAGGTCCGGACTGGCATTTCCGCTCTCATCCTTCCACACCATGGATGGCTTAAAGAGCCTTTCCACAAAGGTATTAGGTGGGACGGGGTCGTGTTTGGCGCCCATTCGAGCAAGGATATCCGCTGCTTGGTTACTATCTGGAGCGACGTGGTGGAACTCAAGCCCCTCGAACCGAGCTGACATTTTTAATACGACATTTTGGTACGCCGCCATTTTTGGATCTTTTGCATCGAACTCTCCATTTATCTGGCATATTGCGAGGTTTGAATCACCGTGCACCTCTAGGCGTTGTATGCCCATGGAGACAGCCATTTGGAGACCATGTAGAAGTGCCTCGTATTTGGCTGCATTATTGGAGTCTGTATACATGATTTGCAGCACGCAGCGGACTGTGTCCCCCGTAGGGATGTCAAGATGACACCAGCCCCTAGTCCGGCTAGCATTTTAGAGCCGTCGCAGTACATGATCCAGTTGGAGTATGAACTGTACTCTTTAGGGAGCTCGACTTCCGTCCACTCAGCAACAAAATCGGCCAGCACCTGAGATTTGATAGCTCGGTGCGGCTTGTATGTTATTTCAAATGGTAATAGCTCAATGTCCCATTTAGCTATGCGACCGATGGCATCCTTGTTTTTTATAATGTCATTGAGTGGTACTTCGGATGCCACCGTGATCGAACACTCTTGAAAATAGTGCCAGAGTTTTTGGGATGCCATAAAGACTGCGTAAGCTATTTTTTGGTAGTGTGGATATCGGGATTTACATGGTGAAAGGACCTCTGATACGTAATACACTGGTTTCTGGTTGAGGAATTTATGTCCCTCTTCCTCTTGCTCGACGACGAGTACATCGCTCACTACCTGGTGAGCTGCGGATATATAAAGCAACATAGGCTCGCCAACACTTGGGGCGGCTAGGATTGGGTTGCCTGCTAATAAGGTGTTTATTTCTTCCAATCCGACTATAGCCACATCCATCCATTCGAAGTTGTCAGTGCGTCTAAGCAGTCTGTAAAGTGGTAAAGCTTTTTCTACTAATATGGAGATGATGCGGCATCATGCTGCCACACACCCGGCTAGTTTTTCGACCTGCTTTAAGTCTGTTGGTATGGCCAGTTGTGACAGGGCTCAGATTTTGGCTGGGTTCGCTTCAATTCCTCTATTGGAGACAATGAACCCTAGTAGCTTTCTGGCTGGAACACCAAAAACACATTTTTCCGGATTGAGCCGTATGTCATATGTTCGGAGGTTGACAAATGTGAGACAGAGATCATCGACCAATGATTCGACGTGTTTAGTCTTGATGACCACGTCGTGCACATATGCTTCCACTGTCTTGCCAATTTGTTTTTCCAAACATGTTTGAATCATGCATTGGTAAGTGTGATATAGGCAAAGGTGTCCCGATGTTTCGATGAGATGGTGGCTATCATTTTCTGTGGGCGTCGACCTTGACGATCCGACTGTGAACGTGCGAGACATCGTGCCTTAGCAATCGCTAAACCAACTTCCGAGGGGTTATTGATCACGCTGGAGCACGATCAACCTGACCATGATGGTCTGTTTCTTGCAAGCAAACGAAGAACAAGCAAGAAACTGAGATTGCAATCTGGATATTGCGAATATAAGAGGAAAGCTTTATTAATGAAGATGGGGTTCTGTGACGCCTTTGTTTGGTCGTTGAACACAAATGAAGTACGCGAAGTTGCAGATATGGCGAAGTTTTAATCTAAACAAAACCCAAAGTCTAAATGATGCCCTAAGGGTTGTATATATGGAGGAGAGAGGGGGGAATTTTGTGGCCCTTGGAGGAGGGTCCGAAACCAACCCTAAATCTTGTTTCCCCACACATATGGACTCTAAAAACAGCCTATAATCAAGTATTTCGTAATTACATGGGCCTGGCCCAAAAATAAGGTGACGCAGCACCTAGAATAGCCTTTGGACGAAATTTATGAAGTGGCATCTTGTATATTTCGTCCAAGGCTTCATGCACTCATTATGGTGGCTTCAAAGTCCTGGAATCATCACTTGTAACTCCGTTCTTGTTCCCCTTGCGCATGCCATCATCTCCATGCTTGAACTTGCTCCAAGGTTCGTTTGTCTTGTCGAATCTAGGCCCATCATTTGTAAGCAAAACAAATGTATCCAATTTAGGCAGCATCATATTCTCATGAACATTAGAATCGTTACCAAGAAACGGAAGTACTTGGTAATTCAATTGGCGTGCTCGAGCTCTAGTAATTGGTCCAGTATGTATAGCAGCAGGGGCTATGGGTGTAACAATGGTATTGATAGTGATGTGCATTACCGAGAGGGCCCAGAGATACCTCTCCGATACTCGGAGTGACAAATCCTAATCTCGATCTATGCCAAATCAACAAACACCATCAGAGACACTTGTAGAGCATCTTTATAGTCACCCATTTACATTGTGACGTTTGATAGCACACTAAGTGTTCCTCCGGTATTCGGGAATTGCATGATCTCATAGTCATAGGAACATGTATAAGTTATGGAGAAAGCAATAGCAACAAACTAAACGATCATCGTGCTAAGCTAACAGATGGGTCAAGTCAATCACATCATTCTATAATGATGTGATCCCGTTAATCAAGTGACAACTCATGTCTATGGTTAGGAAACATAACCATCATTGATTCAACGAGCTAGTCAAGAAGAGGCATACTAGTGACACTCTGTTTTTCTATGTATTCACACATGTACTAAGTTTCCGGTTAATACAATTCTAGCATGAATAATAAACATTTATCATGATATAAGGAAATATAAATAACAACTTTATTATTTCTTCTAGGGCATATTTCCTCTAGTCTCCCACTTGCACTAGAGTCAATAATCTAGTTCACATCGTCATGTGATTTCACACCAATAGTTGACATCTTTATGTGATTAGTTCACATCTTCATGTGACTAATACCCCAAGGGTTTACTAGAGTCAATAATCTAGTTCACATTGCTATGTATTTAACACCAAAAGAGTGATGATGTTTTGCTTGTGAGAGAAGTTTAGTCTACGGGTCTGCAACATTCAGATTCGTATGTATTTTGCAAATTTCTATGTCTACAATACTCCGCACAGAGCTACTCTAGCTAATTGCTACCACTTTCAATATGTATCTAGATCGAGACTTAGAGTCATCTAGATCGGTGTCAAAAGCTTGCATCGACGTAACTCTTTACGACGAACTCTTTTATCACCTCCATAACCGAGAAATATTTCCTTAGTCCTCTAAGGATAATTTTGACCACTGCCCAGTGATTTACTCCTAGATCACTATTGTACTCCCTTGCCAAAATCATGCTAAGGTATACAATAGGTCTGGAATACAGCATAGCATACTTTATAGAACCTATGACCGAGGCATAGGGAATGAATTTTCATTCTCTTTCTATTTTCTGTCATGGTCGGGTTTTGAGTCTTTACTCAACTTCACACCTAGCAACATAAGCAAGAACTCTTTCTTTGACTGATCCATTTTGAACTCCTTCAAAATTTTGTCAAGGTATGTACTCATTGAAAAAAACTTATCAAGCATCTTGATCTATATCTATTGATCTTGATGCTCAATATGTAAGCAGCTTTACCGAGATCTTTCTTTGAAAAACTCCTTTCAAACACTCCTTCATGCTTTCTAGAAAATTCTACATCATTTCCGATCAACAATATGTCATTCACATATACTTATCAGAAAGGCTGTAGTGCTCACACTCACTTTCTTGTAAATACAGGCTTCACCGCAAGTCTGTATAAAACTATATGCTTTGATCAACTTATCAAAGCGCTATCCAACTCCGAGATGCTTGCACCAGTCCATAGATGGATCGCTGGAGCGTGCACACTTTGTTAGCATCTTTAGGATTGACAAAACCTTCTGGTTGCATCATATACAACTCTTCTTCAATAAATCCATTAAGGAATGTAGTTTTGATATCCATTTGCCAGATTTCATAAAATGCGGCAACTGCTAACATGATTTAGATAGCCTTTTAAGCATCGATACAAGTGAGAAAATCTCATTGTAGTCAACACCTTGAACTTTGTAGATAGTAACACTACTATCAGCGTCCGTCTTCCTCTTGAAGATCCATTTATTCTGAATGGCTCACCGATCATCGGGCAATTCAATCAAAGGCCATACTTTGTTCTCATACATGGATCCCATCTCAGATTTAATGGCCTTAAGCCATTTCAAGGAATCTGGGCTCATCATCGCTTCCTCATAGTTCGTAGGTTCGTCATGGTATAGTAACATGACTTCCAGAAAGGATTACCGTACTACTCTGGTGCAGACCATACTCTAGTTGACCTATGAGGTTAGGTAGTAACTTGATATGAAGTTTCATCATCATCATCATTAGCTTCCTCATTAATTGGCGTAGGAATCACGAGAACTGATTTATGTGATGAACTACTTTCCAATTCGGGAGAAGATACAATTACCTCATAAAATTCTACATTCCTCCCACTCACTTCTTTCGAGAGAAACTTCTTCTCTAGAAAGGATCAATTCTTAGCAACGAATATCTTTCCTTCGGATCTATGATAGAAGATGTTCCCAATAGTTTCCTTTGGGTATCCTATGAAGACGCATTTCTCCGATTTGGGTTCAAGCTTATCAGGTTGAAACTTTTTCACATAAGCATCGTAGCCCCAAACTTTAGGAAATGACAGCTTAGATTTCTTGCTAAACCACAGTTCATATGGTGTCGTCTCAACGGATTTAGATGGTGCCCTATTTAACGTGAATGCAGCTATCTCTAATGCATAACCCCAAAATGATGGTGATAAATCGGTAAGAGACTTCATAGATCGCACCATATCTAATAAAGTACAGTTATGACGTTCGGGCACACCATTACGCTGTGGTGATCCAGGTGGCGTGAGTTGCAGAACTATTCCGCATTGTTTCAAATGAAGACCAAACTCGTAACTCAAATATTCTCTGTCGGATGTGGGGTTCCGGCAAACCCTTAAGGTTCGAACACTGGGGTGCGTGTGAAGTCTTTTCCTTCCACCGATCTATGCCGTAGCTCTCTAAGATCTTGCAGACGAACTCGATGAACTCGCAACACGGGAAGGCACAAGATTTATACTGGTTTAGGCCACCGTTGTGGTGTAATACCCTACTCCAGTGTGGTGGTGGTGGATTGCCTCTTGGGCTGATAATGAACAATACAATGGGAAGAACAGGCTCCTGAGGTTGAGGTGTTCTTGTGCTTGGCTAACTTGTGTGGGTAAGAGTGATCTAAGATCTCGTCGTCCTCCCCGCCTATGGTGGTGGCTAGTCCTACTTATAGAGGCCCTGATCCTCTTCCCAAATCTTGAGCTGGAAGGGAGCCAACAATGGCGGGAAAATTTGAAGGGGGGTAGCTAGTACAAGCTATCCTGACAAAAGTGGTCTTCGCCTGCCAAAGGCTCTGGTAATGACACCGTCTTGGGCTCCATGATGACCTCTGTCTTGCCGTCCTCCTAGTCTTGGTCTTGTTGCACCAAAATGGCAACCTTTTCCTAATGCCTCGGTACTCCTCGCCTGCGCTGGTTTCCTTAGCACCAAAGAAGAAACAAGGACGATGTGCGCGCTTGTGCCCGCCTGGTGTCGATCGTCATGGCTCACATCACGAGAGCCTCGTGAGGTTCGCCTCGCCTTGATATCTCCGCTCCTCGTGAGCCCGCCTGACTAGGCCGCTCCAGAGGAGGTCTTGTGTCGTCCGCCTTGCGAGGCTTGGCCCCTCGCGAGGGTCTTGGATGCCTTGTTAATGAAGATGAGTCGTACGGCCTGCTGGCTTAGCCACGCAGCGGGCCGCAGGCAGGGAAGTCTGGGGACCCCCGTTCCTAGAACACCGACAGTAGCCCCCGGGCCCAAGGTGCGCTCGGGCTTGGCTTCGCGGTGAAGCCAAGGGTCAAGTACGGAGCATCGCAGGCCCCAAAAGTCTGCGGCCTCGGTTGACGCGTGGCGGTTTAATTGGACGTGGGCGTCTCCGCTTCCCCACGCTGCCTCGGCAACTGCTCGACCTGACAAAAGGCTGGCGCAGGCAGCACTTGCCTTCATTGCTTCTTCCTCGCCTTGCTCCAGATCCCCTTCCTTACTCTCCGCAACCGCTACCTCCAAATCCACTCCCATATCATCCCGTAGTTGCGATCCATGGTGCCACGCAAGGCCATGGCTTCCTCAGCGCCGTCTTGGTACGAGCCGGTCCTTGAGGCGCCCATCGTCACGGAGAAGAGCCTCGCCTTCGTGCGCCTGCTGACGGCGGGCGAGAGCAACGAGTGGGGGAAGACCGAGCTCCGGCTTGCCTCCGACGCGTCGGAGCCTGAGGAAAGCACCTTCTTCCCCTTCTTCTCAAGCAGCGTCGCCGTTGGGTTGGTTCCTCCCTTCTCCGACTTCTTTTACGAAGTCCTCGACCACTATGGGCTGCAGGCATTGCATCTCCATCCCAACTCTGTCCTCCTCCTTTCCATCTTTGCCTACTACTTTGAGGCGTACCTGGGCGTGATGCCGTCCGTGGCGCTCCTGCGCCATTTCTTCTTCCTCCGTGTCAGCGAGGGTAACATCTCTGGATGCGCTATCTTCATTGCATCTCGCAAGGCCAACTCGATCTCGAGCACCGGGAAGAGGGCCGACAACATTCGATCCAAATGGGTCATGATGGACGCCAAGTGCGCCGATCCGCGTCTAGCGCTGCCTACGGCAGCGCCCTCTTTCCATGGGGGATGGCCCAGGGCGGAGCTTGTAGATGAGCGGGCCTCGTTAGTGTTGGGGTAGATGGTGACCGACCTAAAACCGGGCAACGCGAGGGCAGCAAAGGTGACGGGGGTCATGCTTCTGAGGGAGTTCTTGATCCCGCGAGTAGCTCTACTCCAGGCGCGTGCACGCCCCCTATGGGAGCTTGAAGAAGAGGAAACATGATCCGCCTGAGGCCAGGGGCCCTACTTGATGATGAATTGGCTGCTGTCCTGCGCCTCATAGTTGGGGACAACCAGGAGTACCCACCAAGCGCCTTCGTCCCCCTGTTCCAGCGCAAGGATCGGGAGGAATTCGTCACCTCCAAGCCGACCTTTGATGCGCGTGGGTTGGTACCGCTGGTGCTCCTGGGAGCCCCCACGGCACCGGAGCCGATGGAGGTGTCTTCTGGCAAGCCCCGCTGGGAGGGGGAAGAGGAGGTGGACCCGAAGAAGACTCTGGAAGAGGTGTGGAGACTTCCCCTCTGAGCAAGGCCGAGACCCTCTGCGCCCTTCCTGATGATGCCGAGGCCGACGCCCGCCAAAGGGAGAGGGAGCAGTCCCCCATCCCGATGAGGGGTAGGTCGTCGTTGGTGCCTCGTGATGCTGCCTCCGCCCCGATGCTGTCAGGCTTCAGGCTTCCTAAGTGGAAGTATGTCGCGGTGGATCAGTAAGTGTCTCAAGCTTCGCCTTGTCCTTGTTTGCACTCTTCATTTCCTGATGTTGGCCCTTGGTTGGTCAGGCCGATGTCTTCCGCGAAGAAGATGAAGGAGGATGCGGCATCCGTGCCTCCTCCCTCAGGAAAAGGTGGGAGCAGCGCCTGCATCTCCCCAGCCCGGTCGTCCTCGTGGGGCCAAAAGGAGTATCGCCACGTGGAACTAGCCCCCATGGCCCTGCTAGCTCCTGAAGTGCCGGCGCCTGGTGCGGCTGACGAGGTCCCAGCTGCTCCGGAGGTCGCGATCTCCCAGGCCTGGTGATGATGTCTCCTCCTCCCACTGCTGCACCTTCACTTCCAGGTTCTTCTGCCCCTGCTGCTACTCTAGAACGTGCTCTCTCGGAGATGACCCAGCTGTAGGCGGATCTCCAGGGCACAGACCCACGCCTTGTGGCCAGGCGCCTGTAGTTGGCTTTAGGCTGGCTCCATTCCGACTTGGCGGTTCGTGCGGCGCTGGGCCAGGCCGCTGCATCTTTTGAGAAGGAGAAGCAGAGTGCCGCCAATGCCGCAGCCAGTCGTCAGATGGCGTTGAAAGACGCCGAGGTCGCCCGCGACCGCTGCCAGGCGCTGGAGGACGAATTGCAGGGCCTGCTCACCAAGCTCGCTGAAGAAGCACGCTGCCACCAAGCGAAGGAGGGGGAAATGAAGGCCCGGGAGGATGCCGTCAAGAACCGTGATGCCGAGCTGGCGGAGTTGGGGCGGACGCAGGCCACCGAGCGCAGCCAGTTGGAAGAGTTGGAGCGGGAGGCGAAGGCGAGGGAGGCTGAGCTCGACGCCAAGGCGCTAGTCCTGACCGAAGACCGTGCGGCCCTTGCCGATCTCGAGAAGAGGTCCCACAAGGCGCTGAAGATGCTTTACGAGCACGGCCTGGAGTGGTCGCTGGCCACCAACGAGGACGCCCCCCCCAGCTGCTTCCTCTCTCGGTGCAGGCACTCGAGGAAGTTGTTGACGGCGTTGGTCCTATGGCAGAGGCGGAGGCTCGCGTCCTGTCTTCAGCGGCATTGACACGCGTCTTCAGCCACCTGCACCTTCGCGACCCCGACGCTTGCCTTGACGAGCTACTGGAGCCTGTGGCTGAAGACAAATACGAGGCCGCCGCCGCTGCTGTGCAAGGTCAGGTGGAGGCCTTGTTGGAGAAGTTCTGCGGCTTTGTCTCTGCTCCTCTGTCCGGTGATGTCGCTGATCCTGCAGTTGGTGGTGAAGGCGAAGGCAACGTTGCTCATGAAGTGGCACCTTCCGCAGGTGATGGCGGCGTCTAGGGGTGACCTGCGGTTACTCTCCTGTTTCGTTCCTGCAACATGCATTAGGCCTCGGGGAGGCGTTTAGACTTTTCATTTGGTATCGTGAGGACAACGTGCGAGGATAATATGTTTGTAATATTTGCTTCGAGATTTTGCGATTTCCTTCCTATTGCTTTGCGTTCTGCGTCGGCAGAGCCCGGCCCCGCGCATACCTCAACCGCCATTGGGCCGCCGGAAACCAGGACGGACCAAGGAGTGAGGGGCTACGTGACCAGTTAGGCTCCTGAGTCGCGATGCTCAGGAGTCCCCTTTGACGCGCAAACAACTTATAGGGAGAGTTAGCGAGGATAGACTGATGTTCTACGTCGGCAGGGCCCAGCCTCGCGCATACCTCAACCGCCATTGGGCCGACCGAAGACCAGGAGGGACCAAGGAGTGAGGGGCTACATGACCAGTTAGGCTCCTGAGTCGCGATGCTCGAGGGCCACGCGACGCCCAGGTCCGGGAGACCTGGTTGGGTGGCGTGCGCTTGGGTGTGGCCCGAGCGCAGCCCCCGTGCCCAGCCCCCTCGCGCGGCTCTCCCGAAGGGAGGCGTTGCAATGAGGCCGGACGCTGAGCTCTGGGCTCCCTGAGGTTAGTACGACTGTGGGGCCGCCCTCAGTTGTTTATCACCAGAGCGAAGCATAGTGCTTCCGCTTGTGCACGGGCATAGCCGCTCCTCGGCAGTGTCGACGGCCAGCATGGAGCATGGTGCTTCCACTTGTGTGTGGGATGGGGCCCCCTCCGGGAGAAGCCCCCGGGGCGTGTACAGCCCCACCCTGACATGTGGCTTGCAGGGTAGGGCTGCGAGGTGTATCTGGGCACTCGTGAGCCAGCGCGGGACTCACGAGGCCCTACCTCAAGGCGGGTTGCGCCTGGTCTTGAGTCTTGGTGACTGTGTGTTCCTGCAAGGCGGTCAGGTGCAAGCACTCTACGTCCTCAGGTCTCGGCCCTCGAGCGAGCTCAGCCGCCGCTGGTATGCCAGGTCGTGATGCCGTGGTCAAGGCCAGCGGGTGAGGGCTGGAGAGCCAGTAAGAGCTCCTGAGTCGCGATGCTCAGGAGCCCCCCTTTTAACGCGCAAGCGAATTGCATGGGGTGAATGTATCCGCGGGGGGTGGCAATTGAGCAGGCGATAACCGTAGGCAGGTTAAGCAGGGAAAGCAAATCAGCTTGGGTAAATGCAAGAAGATACATGCCACTGGGTCCAGCCCGAGCGGCTTGGGGATGATGCAGCCCGAGGGGCGCCCCCAGCAAGGTAAGCTAAAGACATAAGCAAATGGGATACATGCCATAGGGACAGACCCACACGGCCTGGGAATAATGCAGCCCAAGGGGCGCTCCTAGCTTAACGAGCTTGGAAGATAGCACCTGGTTCAGTCGACGAAGCAGAGTTGGTGTAGCTGAAGGCGTGCGTCGAAGAAGGGACTCCTCATGAGCCACTGGAGACCTGAGCCTCGGGAGGCTCTGGGGGCTCAGGAGGCTTCCTGAAGACAGTCTCCATTCCCTCCAGGACGACGCAGTGCCTGGCCTCTTGAGCCGCCAGGTCTCACTGCAAATCACGCTGATAGGATGACGCCACACTCGGCAAGCCGAGGGGCATGCGAACGTAGCTGTGTGGCGGGCCCTCACAGCGGCCCACGCGCGAAGGCCAGAAGCGCTCCTGAGACGCGGCCCTCCTGAGCTCTGGGATGTCGATGCAGACACACAGCTCAGCACCCTCGCTTGGGTGGTGGGCCGCGCCCTGTGAGCGGCTATCGCCGCGCATGGCTCTTGCGTCTTGCAGTTCCTGCGTGGTTTTGGCGATGAACTCCTGAGCGGTGGGCACCCCTTGCCCTGCGTCCTCCTGAGGAAAACATGCCGCGTGGCACGCCTCCAGGTGGCGCCCAAGCACCTCCCTCATGAGGTTGACAAGGCCTGAGGCCCTCCAGAAGAGAGCCCCCGAGCCCTGCCCGAGGAGGCCGCTGGGCGCGCCTTCCTGCGTGATGGAGGGAGGCGCCCCTAGGATGGATGCTAATCCTGACGAGGCTCCCGCCATGACGCCATCCTCCTGAGGTTCTGCATGGTCCAGCTTCTTCTTCTTGGGGATGGCCTCCGGAGGGCCCTCACTTCTGCTGTCAGGGTCGTCGATTGCTGCAGCTTGGAAGGCACGCTCGAGGGAGCACACCGCATCCCTTTCTTCACACGGGACCGTGATGACCCCGCCACTTCCAGGCATCTTGAGGACGTTGTAGCCGTGGTGGGTGACCGCCATGAACTTTGCCAGGGCCGGATACCCGAGGATGGCGTTGTACGGCAGGCGGATGTGCACGACGTCGAAGTCGATGAGCTCGGTGCGATAGTTGTCGCATGTGCCGAAGGTGACAGGCAGGCGGACCTGCCCTATCGGTGTGGCAGAGCCGTCGATCACTCCCGAGAAAGGTTTGGTAGGCTGGAGCTTCTCATATGGCACTTGGAGGTTGTGGAAGGTGTCGACGGACAGGACGTTGAGCCCTGCACCGCCGTCGATGAGGGTCTTGGTAACCTGCACATTGCTGATGACTGGGGAACACAACATCAGGAGGACGCCGACGGTGGCCGCGCACTTGAGCTGATCTGCCGACTCGAAAGTGATGACGCACTGGGACCACTTGAGCGGGCGCACAGCCTCAAGCTTGGGGAGCGCCGTGTTCACCTCGCGAGCGAACCGTTTGAAGATGTGTTGAGAGGCTGGGGCCTGGGAGCCGCCCAAGATGCAGGCGATTGCACGCGGCTCCTGGAAGCCCCCAGCCCCCTCGTCTTGATGATGGTCGTCGTTCCTTCTTGGCAGCAGTGGAGGAAGACCGGCGTTGTCTTGGGGGCGATCCTCACGAGGCTGGTCCCTCCAGGGCCCCTCGTGAGGATGATCCTGCCAGCGGTCTTCACGAGGCCTGTCGCGCCATTCCTGGTGCGGGCCACGGTCGTCCCAGCGTCCGCCTCCTCGTCCTCCTCCATGGCCATAGCCCCGGTCGCTGCGCTCGGGGTGTCGACCGTAGCGTCCCTCATGTAGGGCTCGGAGCTCTTGGCAGTCGCTGGTGTTGTGGGTGTTCAGGTTGTGGAAGGCGCGGAACGGTCGGCTGTTCTTGGATGACTCGGACTGATCTCTGCCCCATTTGGTGTCGGGCTCCACAGCTAGCACTGCCGCTTCCTTGCGCTTCACGTCCTTAGCCTTGGCTTTCTTCTCTTTTGTGCCTGCGGCTGGCAGCTCAAGGAGGGAAAGGCGCCCCTCCTCAGCTCTCGCGCACTTGGTCGCCAGGTTGAACAGCTCCTGAGACGTGCGGAGCTCCTCGTGGATGGCGAGCTCTTCCTTCATCTTGACGTCACGAACACTGTCGGAGAATGCGGAGATGATGGCCTCATCCGTGACCTTGGGAATCTTGAGGCAGGTTGTCAGAGTAATGGGCCACGGGTAGCCTAACCCGAGCCCCTGAGCCTTTCAAAACATCGGGGCCGGCAGAGCCCCTCAAGACGGCAAGATGAAGCACCGCCTTCTGGTGGCCGGCTGGCAGAATGGCCGACTGCCAGAAGATGGCCATTGATAACCCACAAGTATAGGGGATCGCAACAGTTTTCAATAAGTAAGAGTGTCGAACCCAACGAGGAGCTAAAGGCAGAGCAAATATTCCCTCAAGTTCTATCGACCACCGATACAACTCTACGTACGCTTGACGTTCGCTTTACCTAGAACAAGTATGAAACTAGAAGTACTTTGTAGGTGTTGTTGGATAGGCTTGCAAGATAATAAAGATTACGTAAATAAAAACTAGGGGCTGTTTATATAAAGAAACAATAAAGTAAATATAGCGAGTGTGGAAAAGCGGTGGTAGGAGTTGCAAAATTGTCCCTTAAGCAATTGACTACTTTACTAGACCGATAGCAAGTATTATGTGGGAGAGGCCACTGCTAGCATGTCATCCCTGACTTGGAATTCTATGCACTTATGATTGGAACTATTAGCAAGCATCCGCAACTACTAACATTCATTAAGGTAAAACCCAACCGTAGCATTAAGATATATTGGCCCCCCTTCAATCTCGTATGCATCAATTTCTATGCTAGGTTGAAGCTTCTGTCACTCTTGCCCTCCAATACATAGTCCTATGAACAAACAACTAACCCTATGGTGTGATCCATGTGCGCAATCATATGATGGGCACCAAAGGACAGCAACATAACCACAAGCAAATTAAATCAATCATAGCAATTCATCAACCACCGATAGGACAACGAAAATCTACTCAGACATCATAGGATGGCAACACATCATTGGATAATAATATGAAGCATAAAGCACCATGTTCAAGTAGAGGGTACAGCGGGTTGCGGGAGAGTGGACCGCTGTAGATAGAGGGGGAAGGTGATGGAGATGTTGGTGAAGATGGCGGAGGTGTTGGTGTAGATCGCGGTGATGATGATGGCCCCCGGCGGCACTCCGGTGCCACCGGAAGCGAGGGGGAGAGAGCCCCCCTCCTTCTTCTTATTCCTTGACCTCCTCCCTAGATGGGAGAAGGGTTTCCCCTCTAGTCCATGGCCTCCATGGCACGGGAGGGGCGAGAGCCCCTCCAAGATTGGATCTGTCTCTCTGTCTCTCTCTGTTTTTGCGTTCCCAGATTCTTCCCTTTCACCGTTTCTTATATTCCCAGAGATCTGTAACTCCGATTGGGCTGAAATTTTAACACGATCTCTATCCGGATATTAGCTTTCTTGCGGCGAAAGAAGGCATCAACCGCCTTACGGGTGGCCCACGAGGGTCAGGGGTGCGCCCAGGGGGGCAGGCGCGCCCCCTGCCTCGTGGCCACCTCAGGCACCGTCTCGCGTGGATTTTTCTTCCCAAAAATCATATATATTCCAAAAAAACTCTGTGTTAGTTTTTATCCCGTTTAGACTCCATTTGATATGGATATTCTGCGAAACAAAAAACATGCAACAAACGGGAACTGGCACTCGGCATTGGATCAATATGTTAGTCCCAAAAATAGTATAAAAAGTTGCCAAAAGTATATGAAAGTTGTAGAATATTGGCATGGAACAATCAAAAATTATATATACGACGGAGACGTATCAGCATCCCCAAGCTTAATTCCTGCTCGTCCTCGAGTAGGTAAATGATAAAAAAGATAATTTTTGATGTGGAATGCTACCTAGCATAATCTTGTCATATATCTAATCATGGCATGAATATTAAGATACGAGTGATTCAAAGCAATAGTCTATCATTTGACATAAAAACAATAATACTTCAAGCCTACTAATAAAGCAATCATGTCTTTTAAAATAACATGGCCAAAGAAAGTTATCCCCACAAAATCATATAGTCTGGCTATGCTCCATCTTCACCACACAAAATATTCACATCATGCACAACCCTGATGACAAGCCAAGCAATTGTTTCATACTTTTGACGTTCTCAAACCTTTTCAACTTTCACGCAATACATGAGCGTGAGCCATGGACATAACACTATAGGTGGAATAGGATATGATGGTGGAGAAGACAAAAAGGAGAAGATAGTCTCACATCAACTAGGCGTATCAACGGGCTATGGAGATGCCCATAAATAGATATCAATGTGAGTGAGTAGGGGTTGCCATGCAACGGATGCACTAGAGCTATAAGTGTATGAACCCTCCAACTGAAACTAAGTGGGTGTGCATCCAACTTGCTTGCTCATGAAGACCTCGGGCATTTGAGGAAGCCCATCATCGGAATATACAAGCCAAGTTCTATAATGAAAATTCCCGCTAGTATATGAAACTGATAACTCAAGAGACTCTCTATATGAAGAACATGGTGCTACTTTGAAGCACAAGTGTGGAAAAAGGATAGTAGCACTGCCTTTCTCTCTTTTTCTCTCATTTTTTTGTTTTTTTTGTTTTTTCTGGTGGGCTTCTTTGGCCTCTTTTTTTATTTGGGCTTCTTTGGCCTCTTTTATTTTTTTGTAAAGTCTGGAGTCTCATCCCGACTTATGGGGGAATCATAGTCTCCATCATCCTTTCCTCACTGGGGCAATGCTCTAATAATGATGATCATCACACTTTTATTTACTTACAACTCAATGTCTAGAACAAAGTATGACTCTATATGGATGCCTCCGGCGGTGTACCGGGATGTGCAATGATCTAGCGTAACAATGACATCAAAAAACGGACAAGCCATGAAAGCATCATGCTAGCTATCTTACGATCATGCAAAGCAATATGACAATGAATGCTCAAGTCATGTATATGATGATGATGGAAGTTGCATGGCAATATATCTCGGAATGGCTATGGAAATGCCATGATAGGTAGGTATGGTGGCTGTTTTGAGGAAGATATATGGTGGGTTTAACGTACCGGCGAAAGTTGCGCGATACTAGAGAGGCTAGCAATGGTGGAAGGGTGAGAGTGCGTATAATCCATGGACTCAACATTAGTCATAAAGAACTCACATACTTATTGCAAAAATCTATTAGTCATCGAAACAAAGTACTACGCGCATGCTCCTAGGGGGAAAGATTGGTAGGAAAAGACCATCGCTCGTCCCCAACCGCCACTCACAATGAAGACAATCAATAAATAAATCATGCTCCGGCTTCGTTACATAACGGTTCACCCTACGTGCATGCTACGGGAATCACAAACCACAACACAAGTATTTCTACAATCCACAACTACCCACTAGCATGACTCTAATATCACCATCTTTACATCGCAAAACTATTGCAAGGAATCAAACATATCATATTCAGTATCTACAAGTTTTATGTAGGATTTTATGACTAACCATGTGAATGACCAGTTCCTGTCATCTCTCCAAATAGATATAAGTGAAGAAAGAGAGTTTAATTCTTTCTACAAAAGATATGCCCTTGCTCTAACAAATCTAAGTGAAGCAAAAGAGCATTCTACAAATGGCGGTTTTCTATGTAAAGAGAAACAGGCAATGCAAACTTCAAATGATATAAGTGAAGCACATGAAGCATTCTATAAAGCCATACTCAAAAGATATAAGTGAAGTGCATAGAGAATTCTATAAATAAACCAAGGACTATCTCATACCAGCACGGTGCATAAAATAAAAATGAAAACTAAATGCAAAAGACGCTCCAAGATTACACATATCGCATGAACGAAACGAATCCGAAAACATACCGATACTTGTTGAAGAAAGAGGGGATGCCTTCCGGGGCATCCCCAAGCTTAAACGCTTGATTCTCCTTGAATGTTTACTTGGGGTGCCTCGGGCATCCCCAAGCTTGAGCTCTTACCTCTCTTCCTTCTTCTCACATCGAGACCTTCTCGATCATCGAACACTTCATCCACACAAAACTTCAACAGAAAACTCGGTAAGATCCGTTAGCATCATAAAGAAAATCACTACTCTAAGTACTGTTGGAAACCAATTCATATTTTGTTTTTGCATTGTGTCTACTGTAATATAACTTTTTCATTGCTAAATCCACTGATATGAATCGATAGTTTCATCAAAACAAGCAAACTATGCATCAAAAACAGAATCTATCTAAACCAGAACAGTCTGTAATAATTTGAACATTCACCATACTTATGATACTTGAAAAATTCTACCAAAATTAGGAAAAATAAACAATTTGTATAGGAAGACACTGCAAAAGAATCAGAACCATTTGACATTCCAGCTAAAAATGTAAAATCGTGCACTACAGCCAAAGTTTCTGTCCTGCACCGTACAAACCATCAAGCAAATGTAAACATCCTAAAGGAAAACCTTGGCACATTATTTTTTATAATACAATGGAATTGTACAAGGGGATAATTATTTTTATTGAAAATTTTCTGTAATCAAGATTCACAAAGTTTCCGTGAGCATGAACAAAGTTCAAGGCTAGCTCCCACTTCAACAATGCTTGTCTTTCTCACTTTCGCTTTCCTTTTTGAAAAAATTTTGGGTTCCCCTATTTATTTTTGTTGTTTTTAAACTATATGAAAGCACTCAACAGAAATAAATGACTCCCTAAAACTTCCAGGTTTTCTTCCTGGCAGCGCTTTCTTTAAAGCCATTAAGCTAGGCATATAGTGCTCAAGTAATGAATCCACCCGGATCCCAAGGTATATCAAAGCCAATTTTAATTAACAATGATTTATAATTTAGTAGTGAGCACAAAGTAAAATATATCATGCAATAACGAAGTCTAACTCTCTTCCTATGCATCGGCATGTCATAAAAGAACAATTCATGCACACAAGGTAAATGCCAATTCATAGTATAAACAGTTTCTTGCAATTTTATCATATTGGAAACATAGATAGGTGGAGATATAGTTCCTCTCTCATAATAATTGCAAGTAGGAGCAGCAAGCACATGCATATTATATTCATCAAAATCATCATGTGCAACGGTAAAAGGCAACCCATCAATATATTCCTTAATAAGAGCAAACTTCTCCGATATAGTGTAGTTTGGAGAATTCAAAAAGATAATAGGACTATCATGTGTGGGTGCAATAGCAACAATTTCATGTTTAACGTAAGGAACTATAGCAAGTTCATATTGGCATCTTGGTCACAAGCATAGCAAGCATCATCAAAAAGGGATATTTCAAAAGAATCAACGGGATCATAACAATCATCATAGCAATCATCCTTCAGTAAGCATGAAGGGAAATTAAACAATGTATGAGTTGAAGAGTTACTCTCATTAGAAGGTAGGCACAGGTAGCTAATTCGCTCTTCCTCCTTTTGTTCTTCGCTCTCCTCCTCATCTTTTTCATCCAATGAGCTCACAGTTTCATCAATTTCTTCTTCCATAGACTCCTGTAAAATATTAGTCTCTTCTTGGACAGCGGAGTAGTCCTCAATATATGGTTCAACATAGGCATTAGAAGCATAATTATCATAGCAATATTTAAGTATGGAAAAATTTTCAGATTTGTAAAGAGTATCATCATACTTTTCAATCAAAGAAGCAATTTCGTAAGCACCCTTAAAAGCAACAAATTCTTCAATTTGTTCAACATCATAGTAACTATGAACACCCTTAGCATAAGAGGATACGATTCCATTATCACTAAACAAACATTGGTAGGGAAGGTGTTTCTTAGGGTCTTCAGAACAACAAGTATAATCATATATTTCACATAAATTCCAAGCATAGCATTGCAAACGATGAATTTGATCCAGTAAAGTTTTTCCCTTTTCAGATATTCGGTGTCGCACATAATAAGCATGCTCATCTAAAGATTTTCCCTCAACTAAGCTAGTTGGGGTTTCAACATGAGCACATAGGGATTGAAGATGATCCAAGTAATAAGCTTCAGCAGTGTGATAGATTTTGAGTGGTTCTTCAACCATTGGTTTAGTAGGTACAACTAATTTTTTTGGTATTTTGCATTTCCTACCCATAACTAAAGATAGAAAACAACTAAGAACAGCAAATAAAAATTACTTAGTGATAAAGCAAACAAGCACACACGAGAATATTCACCCCACGCAATTGCTCCCCGGCAACGGCGCCAGAAAAAGGTCTTGATAACCCACAAGTATAGGGGATCGCAACAGTTTTCGATAAGAGTGGCGAACCCAACGAGGAGATAAAGGCAGAACAAATATTCCCTCAAGTTCTATCGACCACCGATACAACTCTACATACGCTTGACGTTCGCTTTACCTAGAACAAGTATGAAACTAGAAGTACTTTGTAGGTGTTGTTGGATGGGCTTGCAAGATAATAAAGATTACGTAAATAAAAACTAGGGGCTGTTTAGATAAAGAAACAATAAAGTAAATATAGCGAGTGTGGAAAAGCGGTGGTAGGAGTTGCAAAATTGTCCCTTAAGCAATTGACTACTTTACTAGACCGATAGCAAGTATTATATGGGAGAGGCCACTGCTAGCATGTCATCCCTGACTTGGAATTCTATGCACTTATGATTGGAACTATTAGCAAGCATCCGCAGCTACTAACATTCATTAAGGTAAAACCCAACCGTAGCATTAAGATATATTGGTCCCCCTTCAATCCCGTATGCATCAATTTCTATGCTAGGTTGAAGCTTCTGTTACTCTTGCCCTCCAACACATAGTCCTATCAACATACAACTAACCCTATGGTGTGATCCACGCGCGCAATCATATGATGGGCACCAAAGGACAGCAACATAACCAGAAGCAAATTAAATCAATCATAGCAATTCATCAACCACCGATAGGACAATGAAAATCTATTCAGACATCATAGGATGGCAACACATCATTGGATAATAATATGAAGCATAAAGAACCATGTTTAAGTAGAGGGTACAGCGGGTTGCGGGAGAGTGGACCGCTGTAGATAGAGGGGGGAAGGTGATGGAGATGTTGGTGAAGATGGCGGAGGTGTTGGTGTAGATCGCGGTGATGATGATGGCCCCCGGTGGCACTCCGGTGCCACCGGAAGCGAGGGGGAGAGAGCCCCCCCTCCTTCTTCTTCTTCCTTGACCTCCTCCCTAGATGGGAGAAGGGTTTCCCCTCTTGTCCATGGCCTCCATGGCACGGGAGGGGTGAGAACCCCTCCGAGATTGGATCTGTCTCTCTGTCTTTCTCTGTTTCTGCGTTCCCAGATTCTTCCCTTTCACCGTTTCTTATATTCCCGGAGATCCGTAACTCCGATTGGGCTGAAATTTTAACATGATCTCTATCCGGATATTAGCTTTCTTGCGGCGAAAGAAGGGCATCAACCGCCTTACGGGTGGCCCATGAGGGTCAGGGGCGCGCCCAGGGGGGTAGGCGCACCCCTGCCTCGTGGCCACCTTGGGCACCGTCTCGCGTGGATTTTTCTTCCCAAAAATCATATATATTCCAAAAAAAATCTCCGTCAGTTTGTATTCTGTTTGGACTCCGTTTGATATGGATATTCTGCGAAACAAAAAACATGCAACAAACGGGAACTGGCACTGGGCACTTGATCAATATGCCAGTCCCAAAAATAGTATAAAAAGTTGCCAAAAGTATATGAAAGTTGTAGAATATTTGCATGGAACAATCAAAAATTATAGATACGACGAAGACGTATCAGCCATGCTCAGGAAGGCGGCTCCAAGGCGGGCCGACTCCTACCAAGCGGCCTCCAGAGAGGCTGGCTCCTAGCTGTCAGCCCATGGTGCCCTCAAAGTCTGCGCCCCCATTAAGAAGACAAGACGGGGTACGGCTACAGTGCGAGCCTTCCCCCCGAACCCAGGGACGGGCGTGGCCACAGTGCCCCGTACAGGCGAAGATCTCCGCACGACGCGACACTGTTGCCTCTCCCCGACACGTCACACCTGACAGGCGGAGTCCTGTTCCCACGAAGCCTTTCAGGTACAGCTTGCAGACGACAGGCCCTACCTAGCAGCCAGAGCCATGAAGTCAGAGGAGGCTGGGCAGCCAGACCTCAGAGGAGCCGACTACCAGCAGGCGGCCAATCCCTCCCTTGGGCCCCAGGCGCCATCAACCAGATGTGACACGGGGTGGCAATAGTGATCACCCACCAGGCGGCAGGACTGTAGCCACGCCTCCCCGACCAAGCCTGCGTCATTAGCGTTACAGCTACAGTGATCAACAGCCGGCAAGACCCCCAAGCAGCGGGAGTGGCTTGTCGGCTCCGTACCAGACCAGGCGGCGGGGCCCACCAGGCGGCGGGCCCCAGCTGTCGGCCAAGAGGCCGGTGACCAGAGAGAATGTCGACTCGGCCCTACACCCGGCCAGATTACCATTGTACCCCTGGGGGGTAGGCCTATATAAACCCCCCAGGGCACCCATGCAAAGGGTTGGGCCCTGTTAGGACTAGACTCATACCTAGAGGATGAGAGAGCGTGTCTGCCCTCTAACACCTCTAGCAAACAACTCGAGAAGCACCATTGTACCACTTACACACTAGTGATCATGCGAAAACCCCGCAGAGCAGGACTAGGGGTGTTATCTCCTAGGAGAGCCCCGAACCTGGGTAAAGTACACCGGCGTTCATGTCTACGCCTCATCCCGCTTTCAGGCACCGGCGACGTTCTACTCGCTCCCACCATGATAAGCCATCCTTTAGCATATGTCGCACCCAACCCCCGACATTTGGCGCCCACCGTGGGGCGAGGTGCACCGTCTCCCGGAGACCTGTTCTAGACGGGAACCCTGTTCCTTCCTGGCGAGCGCAGCCAGCCTGGCACGCCGGACGACGTCTGTGCCGAGGCGCTGCACGGTGCGTAGATCGTGTGCGCAGTGAGCTGCCTCGCCGATCTTGTTGGCAAGATTCGCCTCTCCGACGAGCCCGCGTCCGACGCGGGCACCAACGGCCTCGAGGGCCGCCCCGTGGGCCTCCTCGATCAGCTCCACGTCGCCAGCGAGCCTGCTACTGACTTGGAGTCGATTGCCTCCACCGACCCGATGTTGGCTGACTCCGACACGGCTTCGCTCGACACGTTCCCCTCCAATGTGGTGGTCTACGATGAGCCGCTTCCTCATGCGGACAGCGGTGGAAGCACCGTCATGGAGGTGCTCGTGATCAGCCACGGCGAGCACTCTGACGGGGGCGGTCAGGACCTGTTGCAGACGGCAATGCAAGACTTGGTTGCGCCGATCCCGGAAGACGCCAACGCCGAGACGCTGGAAGCGCGCCACGTCTAGCTCGTCGAGAGCGCTAGCCGGCTGGCCAACATGAGACGCCTTTCGGAGGCCTACCAGCAGGAGATGGACCATGCTGTGGGCGGCACTCTGGCTCCTGGTGGGCCTAGCCGTGTTGGCCTGATCATGCAACATGGCGTGGCCATCGCCAACATGTTTGGGACAGACCGTCCCGTCTATGCCACGCCTGCAGAGAACATACGATCTGCCCAGGCGGTAGCAGACGAGCTAGACAAGCTTGAGGGCGACGAGCATCGCCACCTGATGGAGCGAGTTCAGCAGCTCCTAGACGCGGCTGCTGAGCAGCAAGATGCCGGGTGCCGCACTGAAGCGCCCAACCGGCGAAATGACTACCCACCACCTCGCCGAGACCAAGGCGCAACATCCTGGACGCCGACTGGCGGCGTCCATGATATAAGAGACAAGGAGCCGGCTGCCAGCCATAGCCGGACTCACGTCACCATCGAGTGCGACCAAGACGGCTGCCCAAGAGCAGTGCGACGGCGTGACGACTGCCCACCGCCTCCTCCCCGCAGGGAGAGGCGCATCTCCCCGCTGCCTGTTGACCACCCCTCACTCGGCGACTGCCTCGGCTGCCGAGAAGGAATCAGAGAAAACAATGCTCGCCATCAGATCGACCGCCTTAATCAGGCCCTGGCGCTAGAAGAGGAAGACGAGCTGGGTCCGCCTTGTTTTGGCCCCTGCATCCGAGATGAGCCCTTTCCCAAAGGGTTCACTCTCCCAAGAGATACCCCCCAAGTACACCGGCTCCGTGAAGCCGGAGGACTGGCTGGTCGACTACTCCATAGCCGTCAGCATCTCCAACGACAACAAGCACGTTGCCGTGAAGTACGTCCCCCTCATGCTCCAGGGCATGGCCCGGACATGGCTGAACAGCCTGAAGCCCCGTAGCGTCAACAGCTGGGTTGACTTTACTGAAGCATTCATCCGCAACTTCACCAGCACGTACAAGCGGCCGCCCAAGCCTCGCCAGCTCTCCTTGTGCGTCCAAGGCCCCAATGAGTCAACTCGCGACTATCTCACACGCTAGGCCGAGCTGCGCAACTCTTGCAAGGGCGTGCACGAGGTGCAGGCCATCGAGTACTTCACTGCCGGGTGCCGAGAGGGCACCCTCCTCAAGCACCGGCTCCTCTGCGACGAGCCAGCGACCCTTGACGAGCTGCTAATCATAGCAGACAAGTACGCCACAGCCGACTCGTCCATGAAGGCGGAAATTCAAGCCAACGCGTCGGGCAAGGTGGCCGCCCAAGCCCCTCGGACCCCGGCTGGTGACGCCAGTCGGCGGCAGCAGCCGAACGACAACAAGCGCAAGGCCGCGTAGCCGACTTCCACAAGCCGGCAGGTGGCGGCAGTTGAAGATCGACAACCAGAAGAGCAGCCTCATCCCAAGCGTCAGAAGGGCGGCAAGCCTAACTGGCTGCCCGCTTTCTCGTACGAACAGACTCTCGATGCTCCCTGCAAGTTCCACAGTGGTGCAAAGCCATCCAATCACACCACTCGTAAGTGCCATTGGCTCACCAGGATTTCCAAGGGTGACGGACTCCAGCCCGCTCCCCCTGTCGGCCCGTCGCCTCCTCCTCCGCAGCAGCCGGCGGCTCGGCCAGTCGGCGCCGTGCAAGATGATTATCCCGAAGAGCATGGGGCCTACGTCATGTTCACCAGTGTGGCCGACGATAGGCGCAGCAGGCGACAGCAGCAGTTAGAAGTGAATGCAGTAGCATCAGAGACTCCCGAGTTCATGCATTGGTCAGAGAAACCCATTATCTGGAGCAGAGATGACCACCCGGAAGTGATGCCAAGCCCCGGCTCCTATGCCTTGGTTCTAGACGCCATGTTTTCTACAGAGAGGTGGGCTGCCTGTTTTTCCTGAGTCCTGATAGATGGCAACAGCATCAACATTCTGTACAAGGATACCATGGAGAAATTGGAAATCAAGCAGAGACACCTTCAACCCACTTGGACTGTTTTCCATGGCATAGTTCCTGGCCGTTCCTGCTCACCAATCGGCAAGACTCAGATAGATGTCCTCTTCTTGGACAAAACTCATTTCCGCCGAGAGCCAGACTGGTTTGAGGTGGTGGACCTTGAGAGCCCTTATCATGCACTGCTTGGCCGGCCTGCCTTGGCCAAGTTCATGGCGGTCCCCCACTATGCTTACCTAAAGATGAAGATGCCAAGCTCTAAGGGAATCTTGACCGTAGCAGGAGACTACAAGAAGTCGTCCGCCTGCGCGGCAGAGAGTAGCCGGTTAGCCGAGTCCCTCGTAATCGCAGCAGAGAAACGGCTCCTTGACCGGGTTGTGGCAATGGCAGGCAAGCAGCCGGAAATGTCACCTGACCCCAAGGAGTCGGAAGCGGAGGGCTCGTTCAAGCCGGCCAAAAAACAAAGAAGATACCTTTGGACCCGGAGCACCCGGAGAGGTATGCTGTCATTGGCGCAAACCTTGACAGTAAATAGGAAGGCGAGCTCATCGATTTCCTTCATGAGAATCGGGACATCTTCGCATGGTCCCCCAAAGACATGCCAGGTTTACCGACAGAATTCGCCGAGCACAAGTTACACATCCGATCTGATGCCAAGCCTGTCCGGCAACCCTTGTGCCGCCTATCAGAAGAGAAAAGAAGAGTTGTTGGAGAAGAGATAGCCCGGCTCCTAGTAGCCGGCTTCATCATGGAGGTGTTCTTTCCAGAATGGTTAGCCAATCCAGTCCTAGTGCTGAAGAAGAGCAAGCAGTGGCGCATGTGCATTGATTATACCAGCCTCAACAAAGCATGCCCCAAAGATCCATTTACTCTGCCCAGAATCAACCAAGTGATCGACTCTACAGCCGGATGCGAGCTGTTGAGATTTTTGGATGCATACTCCAGGTATCACCAGATCAAGCTGGACCCGGCCGACAGGATGAAGACCACCTTCATCACGCCGTTTGGATCCTTCTGCTACCTGAGCATGACATTCGGCTTAAGAAATGCTGGCGCCACCTTTCAGCGCTGCATGCAGAAGTGTCTCCTCAAACAACTCGGCAGCCACGCTCATGTCTATGTAGATGATATGGTGGTGAAGACAGAGAAGCGTGGGACGCTACCGGAGGATCTCAGGGAGACTTTCGAGAACCTGCGCCGATTTCAGATCAAGCTCAACCCGGGGAAGTGTGTCTTTGGGGTACCAGCCGGCTAGCTTCTTGGTTTTCTGGTCTCAGAGCGCGGCATAGAGTACAACCCTGTGAAGATCAAGGCCATCGAAAGGATGGAAATACCCACCCGAATGCTGGATGTGCAAAAATGTACCGGCTGCTTGGCATCTATTAGCCGTTTCATCAGTCGGCTGGGCGAGAAGGCTCTTCCCCTGTACCAGCTCATGAAGAAGACCACCTTTTTCGAGTGGAATGACAAGGCAGATGAAGCTTTTCTCCAGCTCAAGAAGATGTTGACCACCCCGCCTGTCTTGGCGGCCCCGACTCCTAAGGAACCAATGCTCCTCTACATTGCCGCTACCAGTCAGCTGGTTAGTACAGTCATAGTGGTGGAACGGAAAGAAGAAGGCAAAGCCCTACCAATCCAGAGGCCAGTGCATTACCTAAGCAAAGTACTGTCCGCCTCCAAGCAGAACAACCCCCACTATCAGAAGATGTGTTATGGCGTGCACTTTGCTACCAAGAGACTGAAGCCATACTTCCAAGAGCACCCAATCATTGTGGTCTGCACAGCTCCGCTTGCTGAGATTATTGGAAGTCGAGATGCCTCGGGCCTAGTGGCCAAGTGGGCCACAGATTTGGCCCCCTACACCATCTACTACCAGCCTCGCACCGCCATCAAGTCACAAGCACTGGCCGACTTCCTCGTCGACTGGGCCGAGACCCAGTACTTGCCGCCAGCGCCAGATTCCACCCATTGGCGGATGCATTTTGATGGTTCAAAAATGCGCACCGGTTTGGGAGCCGGCGTCGTTCTCACCTCCCCCAAGGGCGTCAAGCTCAGATATGCGCTGCAAATTCACTTTGCCGCCTCCAACAATGTTGCTGAATACAAAGCACTCATTCATGGGCTCCGGCTTGCCAAAGAACTCGGCATTCGCCGGATCTTGTGTTACGGAGACTCCGATTTGGTGGTCCAACAGTCATCAGGCGACTGGGATGCCAAGGATGTAAATATGGCCAGCTACCGTTTTCTCGTACAACAACTCAGCAGATACTTTGCAGGGTGTGAGTTCCTTCATGTGCCAAGAAATGACAATGAGCAAGCCGACGCCTTGGCACGAATTGGCTCTACTCGGCAAGTAATACCAACCGGTGTTGCCTTGCAATGACTCCTCAAGCCGTCCGTCAAGCCATCACCAGAGTCAGATTCCATATTTGTGCCGGCTCATCTTGAAGCAGTCGGATCCGACTTAAGACCCCCACCAGCCGGCACGGGAACTTCGGCGGACAACCCGGGGACTGCAACAGTCGGCCTAGGGACTTCATCAACTCAGCAAGTGGCGGCCGACTCCAAGCTACCGCCTCCCAGCCCAGCCGCCCTCGTACAAGTGGCAGTCCTGACAGTCAAAGAAATTGCAGCACCTTCATGGGCCCAGCCCATCCTCATTTTTTTGGTGAAAAAAGAGCTGCCAACCGACGAGATCTCGGCCTGGCAAGTGCAACGCCGGGCGGCAGTGTACACCATAGTCAACAGAGAGCTTGTAAGGCGCAGTATCACTGGTGTTTACCAGCGCTGCGTCGAGCCAGAACAAGGACAGGCAATCCTCAAAGATATCCATCAGGGTGAGTGTGGTCACAACGCGGCCTCAACGGCTCTGGTGGCCAAGGCTTTCTGCCATGGTTTTTTCTGGCCGACTGCCCTAGAAGACGCCAAGGACTTGGTCCAGAAATGCAAAGGGTGCCAGAAGTTTCGTTCAAAGCCTCACTAGATGGCTTCTGCACTCAAGACTATTCCCATCGCATGTCCCTTTACCGTCTGGGGCCTGGATATGGTGGGACCATTCAAGACAGCAAGAGGTGGCTTGACTCATCTGCTTGTCGCGGTGGACAAGTTCACCAAGTGGATAGAAGCAAAACCAATCAAGAAGTTGAATGGTTCGACTGCTGTGACTTTCATCTCCGACATCACCATCCGGTATGGCATACCACACAGCATCATCACCAACAATGGCACGAACTTCGCCAAAGGTGCCTTGGCCCATTTCTGCGCGACGCAGGGCATCTGACTGGACCTAGCGTCTATTGCCCATCCGCAGTCAAACGACTAGGTGGAGCGAGCAAACGGCCTCATTTTATCTGGCATCAATCCCCGACTAGTCGAGCCTCTGGAGCGGTCAGCCGGCTGCTAGCTCGACGAGCTTCCGGCCGTCCTCTGGAGCCTGCGCACAACTCTGAACAAGTCAACCGGCTCGACGCCTTTCTTTCTCGTCTATGGTGCCGAAGCCGTCATCCCGACGGACATAGAATTCGACTCCCCTCAAGTCACCATGTACACCACAGAGGAAGCGGAAGAAGCACAACAAGACGACGTTGATCTGCTGGAAGAGGGCCGGCTGTTGGCACTCATCCGGTCCACCATCTACCAGCAGAGCCTGCGCCGATACTACAACAGAAAGTTCAAGCCAAGATCCTTCCAAGAAGGAGGCCTTGTGCTCCGACTGATCTAGCGAACAGCCGGCCAGCACAAGCTCTCGGCACCTTGGGAAGGCCCCTTCATCATCAGCAAGGTGTTGGGCAACGACTCCTACAACCTCATCGACGCTCAGAAGCCTCGAGCACGCAAAAGAGATGACTCCGGCAAAGAGATGGAGCGACCATGGAATGCGAACCTCCTTCGAAGGTTTTACAGTTGATGAAGTATGTACCACGCCAACTTTTGTATTAAGTATGAATACTTCGGGTTCCCCGAGAAGAGCTCGGGGACTGTCCTCTTTTATCTATATGATAAGTATTATGTCTATCATTTATGTCATTTCATTAATCTGTCCAGCACCGGGTTCGACCAGTCGACCCGGGGACTTGCCGCCTTGTACTATGAGATGCTTCCTGCGCCGGACAAGTAGTGTGTTGGCACCCTAGCTTTCTCCTTCCAGAGGCCGCACCCTGCAAAGCAGCTGTTCGGGCGGCAGGAGTCAAGGCGAAAAGGGCGCCTGCATGAAAAATGGCTAAGGACTTAAGGCATTTACATAGTCCAAGCCGGCTTCTCGCCTCACCAACCGGTTGCCGAGCAACCGGCCGCCGGCTTCTACTTAACTTGCCAAGAAAACTCTAGCCGGCCAAGTACTTGCCTTCCCAAAAGTGGCTAAGTACTTGACCCAACCACAGTCCACAGAGCGGATGTTCGGCTGGCAAGACGGCAACCAAGGGAAGGCGGCAAAGGAAAAAGCCAAAAGAGTAGAAGGCAAGGAAAGGAAGAACTCGGATAAAATATGTACCCATCAAAGGCCCTTGGCCGACATCCACCATAAGTTCCAAATACACCCCGCGGGTGGAATTGTGCGAAGCTAACAAAGTTCGTTGAGACTAATAAACAGGGAGAAATAAAAAGTAAAGTGGCAGCCCAGGGATCGGCGGACGGGTTCGGCGGAGTGGTGGAGTCGGTGGCGCCGGCTGGTCGAGCGGCCGGCTGGTCGGTCCCCGCTCGGTCCCCTCCAGCGGCAGCCAGCTCATTCGGGTGCGGATCGTTGCTGGAGGCGCGGTCGAGTTGGGGCTGGCCGTCCGCTCCGACCTCTAGCACCCCCTCTTCGCCTTCCTCCTCCTCGTCGTCTTCTCCCTCGTCACTGGAGTCGATCACCTCGGCCGAGTCCTCGCCCTCCTCCGGGTTCAACCCGAACCACTCTGGCGGCGCCTCGGTGTCGTCCCCAGCCGGCTCCGGGATGAAGACTCCAGTGTCGGGGTACTCGGCGATGGCGGCCGCCCGCTTGATGAGTTTGCCCTCCACCGCCACCAGCTCCTTCTGGGCCTCCTGTCGGAACGTGGTCAACTGGGCTATATCTAACCCAGGGTACCATGCCTTGACAAACTCCAAGGCCCGGCGTGCTCTAGCCCAGGCCGAGAAGCCCTTCCACGCCTCAAGGTGGCCAGCCGCCACCTCCAGCCAGTCGGCAGTCCGGCGGGGGGTGCACGGGGGCGGCTTGTCGGGCCACAAGGCGGCGATCGCCTGGGTGCCGACACGCTGAAGGCGGCGCAGCATCCGACGAGTCGGCCGAAGACGGGCCTGGATGCTGAGAAGCTGCTCGCGAAGGGTGTGAGGGGCATTGGCGGCGATCCGCTCGCCTTCCGCCCTTCATTCTTCACGGTCGGCCTCGATAGCCTGGTTGGCGGCACCAGAGTGGCCTGGAAAGAAGTCTGCCAGGACTAAGCAAAAGAGTCAGAACAAGAAGAAAAGAAGCTGGCTTGGCTAGAGGCTGGCGACTTGAAAGAAAAGTAAAGAAGGTCGCCTACTGTCAACCATATCCTTGATTTCGCCAAAGCCGACCATCAGCATCGCCTCCTTATCGGTCCAGGCGGAGCGTTCGATCTCGAACTCAGTGAGAAGAGCCGCATCCTTGTCCTTCGCCTCCTTCTGGGCCTTCTGAAGAAGCCCTGCCCGCTCCGCTAGCTGCTTGGCCAGCCGATCACGTTCTTCAGCCAGGTTGCTGCAGTCCACCTCCTTGGCATGCAACGCGGCATTAGCTTCGCCCAGTTGCCGTTGAAGGATGGCGTTGGCCTCTACAAAATCAGAAAAAGAAGGAAACGACAACAATCAGCAAAGAAAGATGTAGTGTCAAGAAGATCCGGCCCGACTGATCAACAGTCGGCCCGGATCTCGGGGACTACAGCCCACGGGTGCGCCAGCGCGCCCCTGCAGAAAGAAGAGGACTTACTCCGACTCTCCGACGAGTCGGCGGCGCGTTGATCCAACTCCTGGACTCTGGAGTTGAAGGCGGACGCACGGAGGTTATGATAGTCCTGCAGCAAATGTATTAGTACTCGGAGCTTGCGAATTAGAGTTCCGGGCCGCCTGCTCAGCAGCCGACCCTGAACTCGGTGACTACACCCAGTGGGTGCGCTGGCGCGCCCCCACAAAGCAATACAAAAATTGAAAATAAAGGAGCAAGAGGTATACCCGGATGGCCTCTCGCGACTCCAGAAACGCCCTGTTGCAATGCTTAAGAGCATCGGCCTCGGCGCGGAGTTTGGCTTGGACCTCCAGGACCGCCTTGTTCAGGTGGGTCGTCCCGCCTCCCCGAGCACATCCAGCAGGCGCAGCGCTGGTTGCCTCAGTGACCAGGATGGAGGAACTCGCGGCGCCGACCTCCAGTGGGCGTGGCGCCGAGGCCGCCTTCACTGGCCGGCGGCGCAAGGGTCTGCGGGTCCCGGGAGTCTGGCCTGTCACCATCTCATTTCCGGCCGGCGGCGCTGGTGGGTCGGCTGGCTGCTTGTCTCGTGCCTCCTCAGAAGGTGGTGGCGGGGGCACGATTACATCCGGAATGGCGGCGTCGCCGCCCTCCGTCTCCATAATAGGGTGCTCGCCGCCGGTTTCCCCAGTCCGCGCCACAAACTCCGGTGGTGGTGGCGCAGAGTTCAGGGGGACGACGAACATCGCCGACTGACGGCGCGTGGCTTCTTCAGCCCGCTTCTTCGCCGCATCAGCGGCCTCGGCCTCCTCCAGCTTCTTTAGGGCGACGGCCTCCGCCTTGTTTGCCTCCGCCTTCTCCAGGCGGGCGGCCTCCTCGCGCGCCTCCCGCGCGTTCCGCTCCGTCGCCTCCCGGAGGTCGGCGGCCGGATCGATCCGCCGGGTGGCGGTGGAGGTCTCCGCCGACCTTACGATGGAGGCGGCGGCCGAATTCTCAAGAACGAGCGGGGCCCTAAATCAAGAGGAACGAAGTAAAGGAGACTTAGATGAGATCGGCAAGAAAGGAGGAAGTACGAAGGAGGTCAGAACTTACACAGAAACCAGCGGCAGCGTCTTCACCACCTTGCGAAAGCGGTCGGCTTTCATGGCCGCTTCGTCCTGCGTGGTTGCCCTGGCCGAGCCCATGGGTTTCTTCGGCCGGCTGCCAAACAGGCTCGGCGTGGCTCTGTGCTTATGCGCGCCGCCTCGGGCTGCCAGCGCGCCAGACAAGCTCGCGCCCAGCTGGTCGGAGCCTGGCTGGCGACACGGGACGACTTCCCCCGTGTCGTCATCTGGCCAGCCCTCGAGGCTGGCTCCGAGCCCCGATCCACCCACGGCGCCGGCTCCTCCCTCAGCGTCATCCTCCAAAGCCGCCGCCCCCAAATCGGGGTCATCTTCATCGCTCTCCGCTCGGTCGGGGAGAAACCGGTGCTCCAGCCCTGCAGTGCCGACAGTCGGCTGAAGGAGGGCGCTCTGTCCAAAGAGCCGACTGGTCAGATTAAGCAAATGGAACCCGGCAAAGAGGAAGAAAAATAGAAGGAAGGGAAAAATACCATAGGCGGGGGGTTGGCACGGGAATACGGCTCCTTGCCAAACTGCCAGTCCTCCGTGAGCTTGCAGTTTGCAAGGTAGTTCACCATGTGAGCTACCTCTGCGTGAGGCATCTCTTTGGTGCACAGCCGGCTTGGATCCCGATGACCGCTCATCTGACTTATCATATGAGGGCGGCCCTGGAGCGGGAGCACCCGGCGCGCCACGAAGGCGGACAGCAAGTCGGACCCGGTCAGGCCCTCCGACTGTACCATCACCCAGAGCCGTGCGACGGCAGCGGCTCCCGAAGGCGACAGCGTCTTGGCCCGGTACGACCAGTTAGGCCGCTTCCACTCGGCGGGCCGACAACATAAGCTGGCAGGTTGACCCAGTCACCCTCCGCGAAGATGCTCTTCACGTAAAAGTACGACTGCTGCCACAACTTCACCGATTGGATCAGCGTGATGGGAGAAAATGGATTGTCAGGGCCCGGCCTCCGCACCGCGATGAAGGCGCACTGAGCCGGCACCCCCGCGACGACGGTGCCGAGCTTGGTGTAGAAGAACTCCCCCCAGAGCTCGATGGTGGGGAGGACGCCGAGGAAGCCTTCGCACAAGGTGACGAAGGCGGACAGCAGCACCACCGTGTTCGGGGTGAGGTGGTGCGGCTGGAGATTGTAGAATTCAAGGAAGGCTTGGAGAAAGCCGCTCGCCGGTAGGCCGAGGCCGCAGAGGCAGTGCGGGTGGAAGATGACCCGCTCGCCTTCCTCCGGCGCCGGCGATATCTCCCCCCTCCGCGTGAGACAAACCCTCACGTACTCCGCATGGGGCAACCGTCGCATCTAGCAGAGGAAGTCGCTGTGGTCCTCGTGAACTTTGGAGCCCTCCCAGGCTCCGGCGCACGCCATGAGAACGAGGGGCTGACAGACGGGCTGGATGGAGACAAGCTCCGGCGGCGCTTTGGCAAGGCTCGGGCGCTGCGGCAAGGAGAAGGAGAAGTGGAAGAAAGCGTGGGGCGGAGGGGCGCGCATGCGTTCCCGCGTCCTCTCCTCCCCCTACTTATAGCCTACGGGCTACGAAGCCGAGGGGGTGGGCGTGGGAATGAGGGATTAATTGTGCCCATGACCCCACACCCCCACCTTTACCGCGTGAATATTGCACGCATTAACTCCACGGAGAAGCCCAACCGCCTACCTCGGCCGCCACGGATCCGCTCGCTGCCCGAGGCCCGGTGGTGGCGGGCCTGGCCTACGGTCGCGTCCCGTCATGCGCGTGGGCTCGCAGGCCGACCCGGCTGGACAGCGCCACATGGCATGCCCACAACTGACTGAAGGCAGAGAAGCTTATCAAGCACGCCGCCTGATTCCCATCAACGCATTCAAAATCCCAGCAGAGGAAACTATTGAGGTTCCCCGGCTCCTCAACCGCGGCCCCTCACCAGCTTCGGGGACTACTGTCGGAGTAATGGGCCACGGGTAGCCTAACCTGAGCCTCCGAGCCTTTCAAAACATCGGGGCCGGCTACGCCCCTCAAGACGGCAAGATGAAGCACCACCTTCTGGTGGCCGGCTGGCAGAATGGCCGACTACCAGAAGATGGCCATGCTCAGGAAGGCGGCTCCAGGGCGGGCCGACTCCTATCAAGCGGCCTCGAGAGAGGCCGGCTCCTAGCAGTTGGCCCATGGCGCCCTCAAAGTCTGCGCCCCCATTAAGAAGACAAGATGGGGTACGGCTACAGTGCGAGCCTTCCCCCTGAATCCAGGGACGGGTGTGGCCACAGTGCCCCGTACAGGCGGAGATCTCCGCATGACGCGGCAGTGTTGCCTCTCCCCCCACGCGTCACACTTGACAGGCGGATTCCTATTCCCACGAAGGCCTGTCAGGTACGGCTTGCAGACGGCAGGCCCTACCTGGCAGCCAGCGCCCTAAAGTCGGAGGAGGCTGGGGCAGCCGGACCTCGGAGGAGCCGGCTACCAGCAGGCGGCCAATCCCTCCCTTGGGCCCCAGGCGCCATCAACCAGATGAGACACGGGGTGGCAATAGTGATCGCCCACCAGGGGCCGGGACTGTAGCCACGCCTCCCTAACCAAGTCTACGTCATTAGTGTTATGGCTATAGTTATCAGCAACCGGCAAGACCCGCAAGCGGCGGGAGCGGCTTGTCGGTTCCGTACCAGACCAGGCGGTGGGGCCCACCAGGCAGCGGGCCCCAGCTGTCGGCCAAGAGGCCGGCGACCAGAAAGAATGACGACTGGGCCCTACGTCCGGCCAGATTACCATTGTACCCCTGGGGGGAAGCCTATATAAACCCCCCAGGGCACCCATGCAAAGGGTTGGGCCCTGTTAGGACTAGACTCATACCTAGAGGAGGAGAGAGCGTGATTTCCCTCTTCCACCTCTAGCAAATAGCTCGAGGAGCACCATTGTACCACTTACACACTAGTGATCATGCGGAGACCCCGTAGAGCAGGACTAGGGTGTTATCTCCTAGGAGAGCCCCGAACCTGGGTAAAGTACGCCGACGTTCGTGTCTACGCCTCATCCCGCTTCCAGGCACCGGCGACGTTCTACTCGCTCCCACCATGATAAGCCATCCTTTGGCATATGTCACACCCAACCCCCGGCACGGGTGTTGTTGGAGCGCTGGATGTACTTCTGGAGGGTCTCCCCTAGTTGTTGCTTGATGTGGCGCAGGTTGGTCGTGGCCGGTGGGCGGTCGCGAGTGCCCTGGAAGTTGGCGACGAAGCGGTCGCGCATCTCGTCCCAGGAGGAGATCGAGCCGTGCTGCAGGTTCAGGAGCCAGGTGCGGGCCCCATCCTTGATAGCCATGGGAAACCACTTCGCCATGACTTTCTCGTCACCGTTGGCTGCTTCGATGCTCAGCTCGTAGAGCTACAGGAACTCTGCGGGGTCGGCGGTGCCGTCGTAGCGAGGAGGCAGATCCGGCTTGAACTTGCCTGGCCAGGCAACACTGCGCAACTCGGGGGTGAAGGCGCGGCAGCGGGCCGTGGTTACTGGGGCCCGCCTTGGAGGTAGAGCTTGGTCTTGTCGAGGTCCGCGCGGCGCCGACGCAAGCGGCGCACGGTCTTGACGAGGCAGCGCGGGAAGTGCAGGTGCAGCTTCACGTGGCCTTGGGATTTCTTGGCAGCTTCTCTCTTCGCACGCAGGCACCGGTCGTGGCGGGTCGCACCGCGGGGCCGCATGCCTTGGTGCCAAGGCGCCGTCTTTGGGCTGGGGTGGTGGAGGCGTGCCTCGGGCCTCGTCGCCCGTGGCTGGCTGATGGTGAGGCCGAAAGAGGGACGGTGCCGGGGAGCCCCCTGCGAAGCGGACGAGCTCGGCGACGCGGTCAAGCCACTCCTCGTAGAGGTCGTCGACTGGGGTAGCGCAGGAGCTCGTTTGCGGCGATGAGTGCGTCCCGCGCCTCCATGGGAGCGTGGTGTGCTTGAGACGAAGAGCCCTCTGAGGCCAGCGATGGAGTGGCGGTGCGGCCGTCCTGCTGCACCGAAGGATGCAGCGAAGACGCTTGCTGCTCATTCCCCACCGGGCCGGTGGCAGCGTTGGAGGCGGGAGATGGAGAACGACGTGGTGATGGGAGCCGTCTACGCGACGCGGGCGGTGAGGGCAGCCCGACGCTCAGCTCGAGCACGGTGAGCGTCCGCCATGGAGACGATGGAGCGGTGAACTAATGGAAGGAAAGCTACGGCGCACCCCTACCTGGCGCGCCAAATTTTGGATGTGGGGTTCCGCCAAACCCTTAAGGTTCGAACACTGAGGTGCGCGCGAAGTCTTTTCCTTCCACCGATCTACGCCCTAGCTCGCTAAGATCTCGCGGATGAACTCGACGAACTCGCAACACGGGAAGACACAAGATTTATACTGGTTCGGGCCACCGTTGTGGTGTAATACCCTACTCTAGTGTGGTGGTGCTGGAATGCCTCTTGGGCTGATGATGAACAATACAATGGGAAGAACAGCCTCCTGAGATTGAGGTGTTCTTGTGCTTGGCTAAGTTGTGTGGGTGAGAGTGATCTAAGATCTCGTCGTCCTCCCCGCCTATGGTCGTGGCTAGTCCTACTTATAGAGGCCCTGGTCTTCTTCCCAAATCTTGAGCGGGAAGGGAGCCAACAATGGCGGGCAAATTTGAAGGGGGACAGCTAGTACAAGCTATCCTGACAAAAGTGGTCTTCACCTGCCAAAGGCTCTGGTGGTGACACCGTCTTGGGCTCCATGATGACCTCCATCTTGCCGTTCTTCTGGTCTCGGTCTTGTTGCACCAAAATGGCAACCTTTGCATGATGCCTCGGTACTCCTCGCATGTGTTGGTTTCCTTAGCGCCAAAGAGGAAACAAGGACGCTGTGCACGCTGGCGCCTACCTGGTGTCGATCGTCATGGCTCACGTCACGAGAGCCTCGTGAGGTTCACCTCGCCTTGATATCTCCGCTCCTCGTGAGCCTGCCTAACTAGGCCACTCCAGAGGAGGTCTTTTGTTGTCCGCCTCGCGAGGCTTGGCCCCTCGCGAGGGTCTTGGATGCCTTGTCCATGAAGATGGGCCGTACGTCCTGCTGTCTTAGCCACACAGCGGGCCACAGGCAGGCAAGTCTGGGGACCCCCGTTCCCAGAACGCCGACATTCTCCTCCACGATCAGATCGCAGAAATTTTATTTTCTTGTTACGATGATTTTCCATTTCACTCTGAAATTCTTTGAACTTTTCAAATATTTTAGACTTATGTTTCATCAAGTAGATATACCCATATCTGCTCAAATCATCTGTGAAGGTCAGAAAATAACGATACCCGCCGCGAGCCTCAACATTCATCGGATTGCATACATCAGTATGTATTATTTCCAATAAGTTAGTTGCTTGCTCCATTGTTCTGGAGAATGGAGGTTTAGTCATCTTGCCCACGAGGCATGGTTCGCAAGCATCAAATGATTCATAATCAAGTAATTCTAAAAGCCCATCGGCATGGAGTTTCTGCATGCGCTTTATACCAATATGACCTAAACGGCAGTGCCACATATAAGTTGCACTATCATTACTAACTTTGCATCTTTTGGCTTCAATATTATGAATATGTGTATCACTACAATTGAGATTCAATAAACCATTCACCTTGGGTGTATGACCTCAGAAGGTTTTATTCATGTAAATAGAATAACAATTATTCTTTGACTTAAATGAATAACCGTATTGCAATAAGCATGATCCAATCATATTATGCTCAACGCAAACACCAAATAACATTTATTTTAGGTTCAACACTAGTCCCGAAGGTAAAGGGAGTGTGCGATGGTGATCTTATCAACCTTGGAATCACTTCCAACTCACATCATCACCTCACCCTTAACTAGCCTCTGTATATTTTGCAACTCCCGTTTTGAGTTACTACTCTTAGCAACTGAACCAGTATCAAATACTGAGGTGTTGCTATAAACACTACTAAAGTACACATCAATAACATGTGTATCAAATATACTTTTGTTCACTTTGCCATCCTTCTTATCCGCCAAGTATCTAGGGCAGTTCCACTTCCAGTGACCATTTCCTTTGCAGTAGAAGCACTGAGTTCCAGGATTGGATCTAGCTTTGGGCTTCTTCATGGGAGCAGCAACTTGCTTGCTATTCTTCTTTGAAGTTCCTCTTTCTTTCCCTTTGCCCTTTTCTTGAAACTAGTGGTCTTGTTAACCATCAACACCTGATGCTATTTCTTGATTTCTACCTTCGCTGATTTTAGCATCGCGAAGAGCTTGGGAATTACTTTCGTCATCCCTTGCATATTATAGTTCATCACTAAGTTCTAGTAACTTGGTGATAGTGACTAGAGAACTATGTCAATTACTATCTTATCTGGAAGATTAACTCCCACTTTATTCAAGCAATTGTAGTACCCAAACAATCTGAGCACAAGCTCACTGGTTGAGCTATTCTCCTCCATCTTGTAGGCAAAGTACTGTCACAGGTCTCCTACCTCTCGACACGGGCATGAGTATGAAATACTAATTTCAACTCTTAGAACATCTTATATGCTCCGTGGCGTTCAAAAACATTTTTGAAGTCCCGGTTCCAAGCCGTAAAGCATGGTGCACTAAACTATTAAGTATTCATCATACCGAGCTTTGTCAAACGTTCATAACGTCTGCATTTGCTCC
The DNA here is from genome assembly GCF_056163025.1 of Triticum urartu. Classification (NCBI taxonomy): domain Eukaryota; kingdom Viridiplantae; phylum Streptophyta; class Magnoliopsida; order Poales; family Poaceae; genus Triticum; species Triticum urartu. Next base: position 226,673,824 of record NC_141873.1, read on the forward strand.
TGCAATAGTTATGTGACCTAGCGGTGCATCAAGGACATAATTCTTCTGTGCAGCAACGAGGATAATCCTCAGATCACAGATCCAATCCACATCATTGCTACTATCATCTTTCAACATAGTTATCTCTAGGAACATATCATAAATAAAACGGGGAAGCTATACGCGAGAAATTGATCTACAACATCAATATGAAAATACTATCAGGACTAAGTTCATGATAAATTTAAGTTCAATTAATCATATTACTTAAGAACTCCCACTTAGATAGACATCTCTCTAATCATCTAAGTGATCACGTGATCCATATCAACTAAACCATGCCCGATCATCACGTGAGATGGAGTAGTTTTCAATTGTGAACATCACTATGTTGATCATATCTACTATATGATTCACGCCCGACCTTTCGGTCTCAGTGTTCTGAGGCCATATCTGCATATGCTAGGCTCGTCAAGTTTAACCCGAGTACTCTACATGTGCAAAACTGGCTTGCACCTGCTGTATGTGAACGTAGAGCTTATCACACCCGATCATCACGTGGTGTCTCAGCACGATGAACTGTAGCAATGGTGCATACTCAGGGAGAACACTTGTACCTTGAAATTTAGTGAGAGATCATCTTATAATGCTACCGTCGAACTAAGAAAAATAAGATGCATAAAGGATAAACATCACATGCAATCAATATAAGTGATATGATATGGCCATCATCATCTTGTGCCTTTGATCTCCATCTCCAAAGAACCGTCATGATCACCATCGTCACCGGCTTGACACCTTGATCTTCATCGAAGCATCATTATCGTCTCGCCAACTATTGCTTCTACGACTATCGCTACCGCTTAGTGATAAAGTAAAGCAATTACATGGCGATTGCATTTCATACAATAAAGCGATAACCGTATGGCTCCTGCCAGTTGCCGATAACTCCGTTACAAAACATGCTCATCTCATACAATAAAATTTAGCTTCATGTCTTGACCATATCACATCACAACATGCCTTGCAAAAACAAGTTAGACGTCCTCTACTTTGTTGTTGCAAGTTTTACGTGGCTGCTACGGGCTGAGCAAGAACCGTTCTTACCTACGCATCAAAAACCACAACACGGTATAGTGATTGCTTTTTGATCTTTAGACAGAACCCTGTTCATTGAATCTGATTCAACTAAAGTTGGAGAAACTGACACGCACCATCCACCTGTGTGCGAAGAACCTCGGTAGAACCAGTCTCGTGTAAGCGTACGCGTAATGTCGGTCTGAGCCGCTTCATCCAACAATACCGTTGAATCAAGAATCAACTAGTGACGGCAAGCAATATGTATATACCCACGCCCACAACTCCTTTGTGTTCTACTCGTGCATATAAAATCTACACATAGACCTGGCTCGGATGCCACTGTTGGGGAACGCAGTAATTTCAGAAAAATTCCTACACACACGCAAGATCCATCTAGGTGATGCATAGCAACAAGAGGGGAGAGTGTCGTCTACGTACCCTCGTAGACCGTAAGCGGAAGCGTTATGACAACGCAGTTGATGTAGTCGTACGTCTTCACGATTCGACCGATCCTAGCACCGAAAGGTACGACACCTCCGCGATCTGCACACGTTCAGCTCGGTGACGTCCCATGAACTCTAGATCCAGCTGAGTGTCAAGGGAGAGATTCGTCAGCACGATGGCGTGATGACGGTTGATGAGGACATCAATACCATTGTTACACCCACAGCCCCTGCTGCTATACATACTGGACCAATTACTAGAGCTCGCGCACGCCAATTGAATTATCAGGTAATTTCGTTTCTTGGTAACGATTCTAATGTTCATGAGAATATGATGCTGCCTAAATTGGATACATTTGTTTTGCTTACAAATGAAGGGCCTAGCTTGGACAAGAAAGATTAACCTTGGAGCAAGTTCAAGAATGGAGATGATGGCATGCGCAAGGGGATCAAGAACGGAGTTACAAGTGATGATTTCAGGACTTGAAGCCACCATAAGGAGTGCATGAAGCCTTGGACGAAATATACAAGATGCTACTTCATAAATTTCGTCCAGAGGCTATTCTAGGTGTTGCGTCACCTTATTATTGGGCCAGGCCCATGTATTTTCGAAATACTTAAGTATAGGTTGTTTTTAGAGTCCGTATGTGTGGGGAAACAAGAGTTAGGGTTGGTTTCGGACCCCTCCTCCAAGGGCCACGAAATCCCCCCCCCCTCTTCCTCCATATATACATCCCTTAGGGCGTCGTTTAGACTTTGGGTTTTGTTTAGATAAAAGTTCGCCATAGCCGCAACTTCGTGTACTTCGTTTGTGTTCAACGACCAGACAAAGGCGTCACAGAACCCCACCTTGATCAATAAAGCTTTCCTCTTATATTCGCAATATCCAGATTGCAATCTCAGTTTCCTGCTTGTTCTTCATTTGCTCGCAGGAAATAGACCTTCGTGGTCAGGTTGATCGTGCTCCGGCATGGTCAATAACCTCTCGGAGTTGGTTTAGCGATTGCTAAGGCGCGACGTCCTCACACGTTCGTAGTCGGATCGTCAAAGTCGACTTCCTCCAAAATGATAGCCACCATCTCATCGAAACACGAGACACCTTTGCCCATATCAACGGTGATGATGAAGTTACCGACGCAAGGCTTCACATAAGCACTACAACGATATGACCAAGGTGGAAATCTGTGGAGGGGGCACTGCACACGGCTAAGAGATCAATCTTGTGTGTTCTAGGGTGCCCCCTGTCCCCGTATATAAAGGAGCAAGGGGAGGGGGCCAGTGGCCTCATAGGGTTCGCCCCAAGGGGGGAATCCTACTCCTACTAGGAGTAAGTTCCCCCTTTCCTAGTCCAACTAGGAGGGGAAGGAAAGAGGGGGAGGGGAGAAGGAAAGAGGGGGCCACCCCTAAGCCCTAAACCAATTCGGTTTGGGCCTAGGGGGGCATGCCCCATAGCTCCCTTGCTGCCCTCTATTTCCACTAAGGCCCACGAAGGCCCATTGACCCCCTAGGGGGTTTCGGTAACTCCCCGGTACTCTAGTATTTATCCGGTGACCCCCGGAACCTTTCCGGTGTCCGAATATAACCTTCCAATATATCAAGCTTTAGGTCTCGACCATTTCGAGACTCCTCGTCATGTCCGTGATCACAACCGGGACTCCGAACTACCTTAGGTTCATCAAAACACATAAACTCATATTACCGATCGTCATCGAACGTTAAGCGTGTGGACCCTATGGGTTCGAGAACTATGTAGACATGACCGAGACTCACTTTCGGTCAATAACCAATAGCGGAACCTAGATGCTCATATTGGTTCCTACATATTCTACAAAGATTCTTTATTGGTCAAACCGCATAACAACATACGTTGTTCCCTTTGTCATCGGTATGTTACTTGCCCGAGATTCGATCGTCGGTATCTCAGTACCTAGTTCAATATCGTTACCGGCAAGTCTCTTTACTCGTTCCGTAATGCAACATCCCGCAACTAACTCATTAGTCACATTGCTTGCAAGGCTTATAGTGATATGCGTTACCGAGAGGGCCCAGGGATACCTCTCCGACAATAGGAGTGACCAATCCTAATCTTGATCTATGCCAACTCAAGAAAACACCATCGGAGACACCTGTAGAGCATCTTTATAATCACCCAGTGACGTTTTGATGTTTGATAGCACACTAAGTGTTCCTCCGGTATTCAGGAGTTGCATAATCTCATAGTCATAGGAACATGTATAAGTTATGGAGAAAGAAATAGCAATAAACTAAACGATCATAGTGCTAAGCTAACGGATGGGTCAAGTCAATCACATCATTCTCTAATGATGTGATCCCGTTCATCAAATGACAACTCATGTCTATGGCTAGGAAAATTAACCATCTTTGGTCAACGAGCTAGTCAAGTAGAGGCATACTAGTGACACTCTGTTTGTCTATGTATTCACACATGTACAAAGTTTCCGGTTAATGCAATTCTAGCATGAATAATAAACATTTATCATGATGTAAGGAAATATAAATAACAACTTTATTATTGCCTCTAGGGCATATTTCCTTCACAAATCCCCCAGTGGATGGCTTAGCCGTGAACCCGATTCACCTAAGTTTCAAAAACACTCCGAGTGAAGAGCAACCCTCTCACTCAGGGGCTTAGCCGCAAACCCGATTCACCTAAGTTTCAAACAAATTCCGAGTGAAGAGCAACCCTCTCACTCGGGGTCTTAGCTGCGAACCAGATTCACCAATGTTACAAAAAATACTCCGAGTGAAGAGCAACCCTCCCACTCGGAGGTTTAGCTGTGATCCCGTACTCGCCTAAGTTATAAAACAACATTTTGAGTGAAGAGCAACCCTCTCAGTCGGGGGCTTAGCTGCGAACCAGATTCGCCTAAGTTACAAAAAAATACTCTGAGTGAAGAGCAACCCTCCCACTCATAGGCTTAGCTGCGATCCCGTACTCGCCTATGTTATAAAAAAACACTCCCAGTGGAGAGCAATCCTCCCACTCGGGGTCTTAGCTGCGAACCAGATTCGCCTAAGTTACAAAAACTACTCCGAGTGGAGAGCAATCCTCCCACTTGGGGGCTTAGCTGCGAACCAGATTAGCCTAAGTTACAAAAACTACTCCTAGTGAAGAGCAATCCTCCCACTCGGAGGCTTAGTAGCGAACCAGATTCTCCTAAGTTTCAAAAACTACTCCGAGTGGAGAGCAATCCTCCCACTCGGGGGCTTAGTTGTGATACGTCTCCAACGTATCTATAATTTTTGATTGTTCCATGCTATTATATTATCAATCTTGGATGTTTTATAATAATTTTATAGTCATTTTATATCATTTTTTGGTGCTAACCTATTGACATAGTGCCAAGTGCAAGTTCCTATTTTTTTTCCGTGTTCTTTACATCGCAGAAATCAATATCAGACAGAGTCCAAATGCCATGAAACTTTACAGAGATTTTTTATGGACCAGAAGGAACATGTTGGGCCTTGATTGCACCTGGGGGGAGTCCCGAGGAGGGGACAACCCACCAGGGCGCACGAGGAGCCCTAGACGCGCCCTGGTGGGTTGTGCCCACCTCGGGTGCCCCCCCCGGACTGCCTCTTCGCTCTATAAATACCCCAAAAATACCAGAACCCTAGAGGAGTCTACGAAATATTCATCTAGCCGCCGCTGAGTCCAGAACCTCCAGATCCAATCTAGGCACCATCTCGTATGGGGTTCACCACCTCCATTGGTGCCTCTCCGATGATGCATGAGTAGTTCTTTGTAGACCTTCGGGTCCGTAGTTAGTAGCTAGATGGCTTTCTCTCTCTCGCTGAATTATCAATACAATGGTCTCTTGGATATCCATATGATGTAACTCTTTTTGCGGTGTGTTTGTCGGGATCTGATGAACTTGGAGTTTATGATCAGTCATATCTTTTTATATCCATGAAAGTTATTTGAGTTTCTTTGATCTCTTATATGCATGATCTCTTATAGTCTCGTATTTATTCTCCGATATTTCGGTTTTGTTTGATCAACTTGATCTATTTATCTTGCAATGGGAAGAGGTGCCCGGTAGTGGGTTCAATTTTACGGTGCTTGATCCCAGTGACAGAAAGGGAACCGACACGTATGTATCGTTGCTACTAAGGATAAAAAGATGGGATCTATATCTACGCAATAGATAAACGGATCTATATCTACGTATGTATCGTTGTCTACATCATGTCATTATTCTTATTGCATTACTCCATTTTTCCATGAACTTAATACACTAGATGCAGGCTGGATAGTGGTCGATGTGTAGAGTAATAGTAGTAGATGCAGGCAGGAGTCGGTCTACTAATCTTGGACGTGATGCCTATGTAATGATCATTGCCTGGATATCATCATAATTATTTGAGATTCTATCAATTGCCCAACAGTAATTTGTTTACCCACTGTTTGCTATCTTTCTCGAGAGAAGCCACTAGTGAAACCTACGGCCCCCGGGTCTTCTTTCTCATATATTTGCTTGCGATATATTTTTCTCTTGCTTTTATTTTCAGATCTACTAAACCAAAAACCCAAAAATACTTTTCTGCAATTTACTTTATTTACGATCTATTATTTCAATCTACTACAAATTTCTGGCATCATTACCCGAAAGGGATTGACAACCCCTTTAACACGTCGGGTTGCGAGGTGTTGTTATTTGTGTGCAGGTGATGTTTACGTTCTGTTGCTTGGTTCTCCTACTGGTTCGATAACCTTGGTTTCATCACTGAGGGAAATACCTACCGTCGTTGTGCTACGTCCTCCATTCCTCTTTGGGGAAACACCGACGTAGTCCTAGCAGATAGGAGCTTTCTAGCGCTATAGTCAGGGAGCAATCAAAAGGAATTTTTGGCGCCGTTGCCGGGGAGGATCTTCAACATATACCAGGTTCCTAATCACAAATCTCATCTCCTTGCAATTTACATTATTTGCCATTTGCCTCCCGTTTTCCTCTCCCCCACTTCACAAAAATTTGCCATTTTATTCGCCTCTCGCTTTCCTCTCCCCCACTTCACAAAAACTTGCCGGGGAGGATGACGCATCCCATCTAATACCTTCGTGGAATTATGCGATATGCAAAAGAAAAAAGTTGTGGACAATTATGTGGTCAAGATGAAATTATTTCCGTTTTCTTTGCGTGATTCTGCAAAAATTTGGTTCTCTTCTTTGCCTCGCAATAGTATCGATTCTTGGAATAAGTGCAAAGATGCTTTTATCACTAAGTATTTTCCTCCCGCAAAAATTATTTCCCTTAGAAACCATATCATGAATTTCAAGCAACATGAACATGAGCATGTTGCACAATCTTGGGAAAGGATGAAAATGATGCTAAGGAATTGCCCAACTCATGGATTAAATCTTTGGATGATCATACGAACTTTTCATGCGGAATTGAATTTTGTTTCTCGTAATCTTTTAGATTCCGCCGCGGGTGGTACTTTTATGGAAATTACTTTGGGTGAGGCCACCAAAATGCTTGATAATATTATGGCAAATTATTCACAATGGCATACCGAAAGAGTTCCTACTAGTAAAAAAGTTAATTCGGTTGAAGAAATTTCTCTAACAGTTATGGTAATTCCTATGGAAATCAATCTTATAATAATAATAGGAACACATCTGATCTTGAGAATAATATTAAAGAATTTATCAACACTCAAAAAGTTTTCAACACTTCCATAGAAGAAAAGTTGAGTAAGATTGATGATTTATCTAGAAGTGTTGATATAATTGCTCATGATGTAGAAAATCTCAAGATGAAAATTTTTGTGCTTAAAGTAGATGAATCAATTAAATCTCTTTATGTTTCTATGGATGAATGTAAGAAAAGAACCGCTATTCTTGGAGCTAAAAGAGAATTTTTAGAAAAAACATTTTCTAGTGATTTCTTTCGCAAAAGTGATGAAGATCTTAAAATGATTGGTGTTTCTTCTATTGATTCCTTGTTTAGTAAAGTTAAGATTGATGAAAAGGGGACTGGAGAAGAGTCAACTTTAGGTATAAGGTGTCCCAATATTTCGGAGGGTGAAAATCTTGTTGAGAAAATTGATGAAAGTGGGTTTGGAGAGGTCAAAACTTTAGCTAGTGATGTGCCCACTCTTTTGGATTACAAAGACTTTGATTATGATAGTTGCTCTTTGATTGATTGTATTTCTTTGTTGCAATCCATGATAAATTCACCCCATGCTTATGAACAAATTGTTGATGCTATGATGAAAGCTCTTGAAGAAAAATTGGAATTAGAAGTATCAATTCCTAGAAAATTACATGATGAATGGGAACCTACTATCAAAGTCAAGATTAAAAATTATGAGTGTTTTGCTTTGTGTGACTTGGGTGCTAGTGTTTCTACTATTCCAAAATCTTTATGTGATATGCTTGGTCTTACTGATCTTGAATCGTGTTCTTTGCATTTGCACTTGGCGGATTCCACTATTAAAAAGCCTATGGGAAGAATTAATGATGTTCTTATTCTTGCAAATAGGAATTATGTGCCCATAGATTTTATTGTTCTTGATATTGATTGCAATCCGTCTTGTCCAATTATTCTCGGTAGACCGTTTTTACGCATTATTGGTGCCGTGATTGATATGAAAGAAGGCAATATTAAGTTCCAATTTCCTTTGAGTAAGGGTATGGAATACTTTCCTAGAACTAGAATTAAGCCACCTTATGAATCAATCATGAGGGCATCTTATGGATCTCAAACCAAAGATGACAAAACTTAGATCCTTGCTTTATGCCTAGCTAAGGGCGTGAAACCATAGCACTTGTTGGGAGGCAACCCAATGAATAAAGTTTATTTTTGCTTTTTTCTCCCTGTTTTGTGTGTTAGCACAATGATGCTACTGTTATGATTGTGTTTTTGTGTTTTAATTAGTGTTTGTGCCAAGTAAAGCCTTTAGGATCTTCTTGGGTGATAGTTGTTTGATCTTGCTGAAAAAACATAAACTTTTATGCTCATGAAATTAATTTTCATTTTTGTACCAGAGAGTGATAAAATACCCATTCCACTTGCAGTAGATCAAAATATTTTTTTAGGTCATCCTAATTTTTCATAGTTTTTGGAGTTACAGAAGTATTCGAAATAGTCAAATTGCTACAGACTATTCTATTTTGACAGATTCTGTTTTCTTTGTGTGGTGTGCTTATTTTGATGGCTCTATGGTTTTATTTGATGAATTTTTGCCATAGAAAACTTGGAATACAGTAGATATAATACAAATACAAAATATGAATTGGTTTGATACAACACTTATAGTAGTGATTTATTATTCTTATACTAAGGGATCTCATGAAGGTTTTGTTGAGTTTTGTGTGATTGAAGTTTTCAAGTTTTGTGTTATCTTACGATGGATGAAGGAAGGATGCAAGATCCTATGCTTGGGGATGCCCCGGCATCCCAAGCTATTATCCAAGAATGAGCAACCAACTAAGCTTGGGGATGCCCTCGAGTGGCATCCCCGCTTTCTTCCAACGACCATCAGTATTTTACTTGAGACTATATTTTTATTCGTCACATGATATATGTTTTGCTTGGAGCGTCTTGTATGATATGAGTCTTTGCTTGTTCTATTTTATATTTTGAGTTATCAATCCTTGCTGGACACACCAATTTGAGAGATCCAAAATTATTTCATGACTTGTTAGAATTTCTCTGTATGCTCCACTTAAAATTTTATGAGCTAGGACTTGCTCTAGTGCTTCACTTATATCTTTTTGAGCACGGTGTGCTTAGTATTTTTTGAAGAAATGCTCTCTTGATTCACTTAGATTCATTTGAGAGTTAGTAAAATTTTGAAGAAATTTCTCTCTTACTTCACTTAAATTAATTTGAGAGAAATAAAAAATTATTATGCTCATGATCTTCACTTATATTTGTTTGAGATTATGAAAAGCCACATGTGAAAATTAGTCCCAAAGTGATAGATATCCAAGAAGGATAAAAAATGTGTCATGAAGATCATTGGACAAAATAAACTTGATTCTTAGTAATAGTTTTGAGATATGATGATGTGATATGTGAGTTATGTTGATGAGTAATTGTGCTCTAGTAAGAATATTGGTGTTAAGGTTTGTGATTCCCTATGCATGCACGAAAGTCAATAGTCATGCCATGAAAATTATATCCTACTTATGGTGCACTATTAGGTGTTAATTATGCTTAATGCTTGCTTATGAGATTATCTGTTTCTTAGTTGGTCGCTTCCCAATCTTTTGCTAGCCTTCATTTTGCACTAAGTATGATCACTACTTGTGCATCCAAAAATCTTTAACCCAGTTTTGCCACATGAGTCCACTATATCTACCTATATGCGGTATTCTTTTACCGTTATAAGTAAATTTGCATGTGCCATCTCTAATTTTCGAAATAAACTTCTCTTTTGTGTGTTTGTTTCGCTCGCAGAGCGGTGAGGGGTGGCTAATATTTTCCATGCTAGACGTGTTATTCTCAAGATGAGTGTTTATTCACTTGTCATTGCACGAGAGTAAGGCAAATGTATTAGGGATGCCCAGTCCCGAAATGCAAAAATGAATTTACTTTATGTTGTTAAATATAAATTCCTTGGAAAGTGTTGGTATGGAGGGCACCCGTGGATATGGTTAGCCATGGAAAGTGAAAGTTATGGTGGAAAAAGATATAAACTTTATTTTCTGTTTGGGAGCCGCCTATGATATATCTATGCATGGAAAGTATTGGGTACTCTAAATCGTTTTCATTGGTGGGATGGATACACCTCTCAAAATGTTTTTATCTCTAAGTTTTTCGCTTTGAGCTCTGGCACCTCTACAAATCCCTACTTTCCTCTGTGAAGGGCCTTTCTTTTACTTTATGCAATTTTTATTTGAAATTGAGTCTCCATCTTCTCTTATAAAAAAGCACCAACTAGGATGCAATATGATCATACTTAAGTATTAGGTGTAGCTAATATTCGAGTGTGTTTCATGATTGGATCAATGTTTGAGCATGATGGGCTAGGGATAACTTATTTTACCATTGATATTTTGAAAGACATGGTTGCTTTTTGATATGCTTGAGTATCTAAATTATTATGTCAAAACTAGACTATTGCTTTGAATCACATAAAAAGTCCAAATTTCCATGCTATATAGAAAAGAATATGATATGACATGTTAAACAGCACTCCACATCAAAAATTCTGTTTTCATCACTTACCTACTCGAGGACGAGTAGGAGTTATGCTTGGGGATGCTGATACGTCTCCAACGTATCTATAATTTTTGATTGTTCCCTGCTGTTATATTATCAATCTTGGATGCTTTATAATCATTTTATGTCATTTTTGGTACTAATCTATTGACATAGTGCCAAGTGCAAGTTCCTATTTTTTCCGTCTTTTTACATCGCATAAAATCAATATCAGATGGAGTACAAATGCCACGAAACTTTACGGATATCTTTTATGGACCAGAAGGAACATGTTGGGCCCTGGTTGTACCTGGGGGGAGTCCCGAGGAGGGGACAACCCACCAAGGCGCACCAGGAGGCCTAGGCGTGCCCACCTCGGGTGCCCCTAGGACCGCCTCTTTGCTCTATAAATACCCCAAAAATACCAGAGCCCTAGGGGAGTCGATGAAATATTCATCCAGCCACCGCAGAGTCCAGAACCACCAGATCCAATCTAGACACCATCTCGGATGGGGTTCACCACCTCCATTTGTGCCTCTCCGATGATGCGTGAGTAGTTCTTTGTAGACCTTCGGGTCCGTAGTTAGTAGCAAGATGGCTTTCTCTCTCTCGCTGAATATCAATACAATGGTCTCTTGGAGATCCATATGATGTAACTCTTTTTGCGGTGTGTTTGTTGAGATCTGATGAACTTTGAGTTTATGATCAGTCATATATTTTTATATCCATGAAAGTTATTTGAGTTTCTTTGATCTCTTATATGCATGATCTCTTATAGCCTCGGATTTCTTCTCCGACATTTGGGTTTTGTTTGGCCAACTTGATCTATTTGTCTTGCAATGGGAAGAGGTGCCCGGTTGTGGGTTCGATCTTACGGTGCTTGATCCGAGTGACAGAAAGGGAACCGATACGTATATATCGTTGCTACTAAGGATAAAATGATGGGATCTATATCTACGCAATAGGTAAATGGATCTTGTCTACATCTTGTCATCGTTCTTATTGCATCCATTTTTCTGAAAGTGCGTTATATCAACTAGAGGGGGGGTGAATAGGCGATTTTTACGAAATTCTTCACTGAGGAATTTGCTGGTGAGGAAATTGCTTAGCGAAGAACTACTAGCATCGGAATAAGTACTCAAAAGTAAACATTACAGAATACAAGCATAGTCATCATGATGAAATGAAGACAGGCACAGAGTACAGGAAGTGTAATCACAGGATAACACAGGATGAAGACAAACAGACTGGAGAAATTGAACTGAGGAAATTGAGAAAGTCTTCAGTCAAAGTCTTCAAACACAGATATGAACAAACACACAGCACAGTTATGAGGAAATGAAAGAGTTGAGGAAATAGAACCAGTAAGCTCGGTGAAGATAATGATTTGGTAGACCAGTTCCAACAGCTGTCTCAGTTGTACGTCTGGTTGGAGTGGCTGTGTATTTAAACTCGAGGACACATAGTCCCGGACACCTAGTCAAGGACACTTAGTCCAAGACACCCAGTCCTCACCGTATTCTCCTTGAACTAAGGTCACACAGACCTCGTCCAATCACTCGTGGTAAGTCTTCAGGCGACTTCCAAACCTTCACAAACTGGTCACTCAGCGATCCACAATTCCTCTTGGATGCTCTAGACCTTGACGCCTAACCATCTGGAAGAAGCACAGTCTTCAAAGGTAACAAGTGTCGGATCCACTCAGGATCAATTTATTCAGTGATGCTCAATCACTTGGGGTTTGTAGGTGTTTGGGTTTTGGGTTTTTGGTTTTTCCTCACTTGATGATTTTCGCTCAAAGTCCTCGGAGGATGGGTTGCTCTCAAATGACAAGTGTCAGTTTCTCTCGGAGCAGCCAACCAGTTAGTGGTTGTAGGGGCGGCTATTTATAGCCTAGGGAGCAGCCCGACATGATAAGACATAAACGCCCTACAATGATATGACCGTTAGGTGGATAGATATTTTGGGACAGCTGGCGCATAGCACAGCAACGGTCAGAATTTTGAGTAGTAGAATCCTCAGGGCTATCATGTTCCTCACTGTGTAGGCAATCCGCACTGGCGAATTCCTAACTCCTCAGTTAGGACAAATTCCTCAGAGACCAGAAGAACTTCGTCTCTGTCACTGAAGAAATTGACTGATTTGTAAGAGATTTCCAATGGCTTCACTCGAAGGGATTGGTAGGTGTAGGATTTTGAGTTGAGCATCACATGGAAATTTTTCCTTAGTATTTCCTCGACCCCCTTTAACAGTACGGTGTTTCCTATGACTCAAGAAAGAGAAAAAACAAAACTATGAAAACGAAAGTCTTCAAGCTTCATATTCCTTGCATGAATATCAAGTCTTCACGGACACACCAATTTCTTCACTTTCAAAGTCTTCATGAAAGTCTTCAGAAATACCAAAATCTTCAGTCGAAGATGTTCATTTTTAGGGGTCCACTTTTCCTGTAAATATCAAACTCCTCATAGACTTATAGACCTGTGTACACTCACAAACGCATTAGTCCCTTAACCTATAAGTCTTCAATACACCAAAATCACTAAGGGGCACTAGATGCACTTACAATCTCCCCCTTTTTGGTGATTGATGACAATATAGGTTATGTTTTCAACGGGGATAAACATATGAAGTGTAACTACTGATATTGAGGAATTTGATTGCAAGATATAGAAGAACTCCCCCTGAAGATGTGCATAGTGAGGAACTTGCTTTTGAAGCAATGCACACTTGAAGAGTTGAATCATGGAGATCTCCCCCTATATCTTGTAATTCATACACGCATTTAACATATAATATGAAGAATTTGAAATGCATGATGAAATATGGTGCCTGATGAAATTTAGCATGCGTGCAATAATATTTAACGAGGAATAAGCATGCAGGATAGTGCATTAAAAGTATCAGAGCACAGTGCATCAAAAGTATCAGAGCACCATCGGGTTTAAGATTACAACTCGATCCAATAAAGTTTCATAAGAACGAGAGTTGTAACTTAGCAAAAAAATGCCCATACAGTAGACCCGCTTGAAGACTAACTCATATTTCTCCCCCTTTGTCATCAAATGACCAAAAGGATCGAAAATGAGGACTAACGCCCCTGAAGATAATCATGTTGATGAAGGAGCGTCAGCGTTGTTGGGGTCGTTTGTTGATGTAGGGCCTGCCGCAGTGTCGTCCAAATCTTCATGTTCATCAGTATTGCGTGATGAAGAAAATGAGCTGGCCACCAGAGAAGGAACTTGGACCTTCTTGAATTTCTTTGGTGGAGGTGCAGACCAGTCAAAATCTTCTTTGAGACCCATGTTCTTCAGATCTTCTTCACCATATAGATGTGACAGGATTGCCCAGGTGCGACCGAAGACTTGATGGAGGTAGTAGTGGTTTTTCTTCACGGCATTGTGTGTGGCAGTCATGTTGTGAAGAAGTGAACCAAACTGACGCTTAACCCATTTGTGATTTCGATCCACCTTCTGGTGAAGACTAAGCAGAAGTTCACGGTCAGTCATCACGCGCGGAGCAGTGGCTTGAGGAGTGGACTTAGGTGCATTGGTAGAGTCATGTGTGGCAGAGTCATTGTTGGTGGAATAAGATGCAGCTTTGCGAAACTGACCATCCGATGGACGAATGCCTTCATCAATTACAGCTGGTGCCTTGCCCTTTCCATCAATTGAGGAATATTTCTGCTTGAGGACTTCAATTGGGGGCAAGTAGCTGAGGTGATTCTGGAAATCAGCTTTGTAGTTGAGTGAAGACCTTGTCCTGAGGAATCTCATGATCCAAGGTGCATAAGGCTTCAGCTCAAACGGAGACAGTGCAACATTGGCCATAGTCCTCATGAAGAAATCGTGATAATTGACATGAATGCCATGAACGATGTTGAATACCAGATTCTTCATGATGCCAACAATTTCCTCATCAGATGAGTCGTGGCTTTTGATAGGAATGATTGTCCTCGTAAGAATACGATAGACAGTTCTAGGCACGTACATCAATTCCTTCACGAGGAATTTGGTTCTTGGTGCTTGACCTGGCTTCAAAGGTTTCATCAGCACCTGCATGTAATGATGTGTGAGCTCAGGTTCACTGTAGATGCAACAAGCTTCTTCAAGGGGAGGACTGAGTGGTAGAGCACGAAGCAATTCAGAGGCTGGTGCAGTGTAGTGAGTGTTTTCAGACATCCAGTCCAGCACCCATGAATTCACATCTTCAGCATCTCCGGTGATGTGCAGCGTTTCATAGAATTGAAGAATCAGTTCTTCATTCCAATCGCAGATGTCAGAGCAAAAGTTGAGCAGTCCAGCGTCGTGAAGAACACTCAGGACTGGTGCGAAGCACGACAGAGATTCCATATCCATGTGAGGAATATGCTCATGGTAGAAAATCTTCTCCTTGTTGAACAACACTGAGGAATAGAAATTGGCTTGACTGGCAGTCCAGAAACGCCTCTTCCTAATGCGAGCAGAGTCATATGGGTTGTAGTCTTCAAAGAATACGTGCTCGCTGAACAAATCTGCAGCCTTGAACTTTTGCTTGCGTGGATCCTTTGGCTTCGGCAGAGGAGTGTCAGTGAGTTGCATCATGACCTCAGGAATCTCAATCGCAGGTTCTTCAGGCTGAGGAATTACTGGTTCCTCCTCAGTGGCAGTCTGCGTAGTTGGTTGTTCAGCAGCAGCAGTTTCATTAGCGCTAGTGGCTGGAATTTCCTCATGCACATATGTAGTGGGATGAGTTTCTTCAGAGCCCATGTGAACAGTTTGTGTGGGGTACTGAGGAATTTGCTGTAGAGGAGTGAACATTGGAGAGTTTGGATGCTGACTTTCCCAGAATTCATCATTGATTACGGGTGTAGAGCAGCCAATGTCCACATCATCATCGTCCATTTCTTCAACGCCAGCCTCTTCAGCTGTGAACCGAGGCACATGTGAGGAGATGATAGGTGTTGAAGGGATCGCATCCACTTCAATTTCTTCATCCAATGGTTCAGACGAAGCAGTAGAATGAGTTTCTTCATCAGATCCGTTGGGGGGTCACATATTCTTCATCAAAAAGAACGAGGTCCTTTGATGGCCTGGTTGAGATGGGAACAGCATCAATCGAATTTGCAAATGAGCTTGTCATAGGCTTCATTTTCTTCAGAGCTGAAGTATCTGAAGCAGATGATGCTTTCCTTTTCTTGACTGCAGCATGCTCTGCAGCCTTGGTCTTCTTCACATCTGATGCAGATGGAAGGGTTGGAGTTGAAGTTGGTGTAGGAGCAGCTGAGGAATCTGGTTGATTTTCTTCAGGCACAACTGATGCAGTTGCCCTGAGTTCTTTAGTTTCTTTAGGCACACCACTAGTGGGTGCCCTGGCAATTTCTTCAGCGGCTGGAATGCAGTCATCAGCCCTGGAACTCACATTATCTTCAGCAGCCTGATTGTCATCAGCGGTGCTGGCATTTTCTTCAGTAGGCTGAGCAGATGCTTCAGCTTGAGCAATTTCCTGTTGTGTTGGGGCTGCAACATTGGAAGTGAAGTTATCCGCAAGTTTCACAAAATGAACCTTGGCTCCAAGCCAATCAGCGTGATATGCTTCAAAGTCATCACTGAGTTTCTTAATCCCAGTCTGAGTAGTGACAAGTTCTTCAGTTGTCATAGAGACAACGTTTTTCTTCAGATAGTGCTCTTTCTTGTACTGCGCTTTCTTGATCTGCCTGGCCTTCTCAAATTTCCACTTTTCTTCTTGAATTAAGTGGGTTAGCATGTGACTCTGGACAGGAGTCAGCTTGAAGTCAGGCAAGGGAGTGTTGGGGTCCTTGTGCCAATCATCAATGTAGTCGAGGATCAGCTTGGGATCCAAAAGCAGTGGCACCTCTGATCCTTTGGCTCTAGCGGCCCTGACTTGCCTGTCTCTGATGATTTCTGCAAGTTCATCATCATCAGCTTCGTCTTCATCAGACGGCACTTGGAAAGCGACTTGATTCTTTTGAGGACTTGGGCGTGGACCTCATCCAGCAGTGGCCTTTGTCTTCAGTAGTGAGGGGCCAGCTGAGGAACCTGGTGCAGCTGAGGAACTAGCTGAGACACCTAAGGCAATGGAGATGCCGGCAGTCCTTTGGCACGAAGCGAGATGCACGGGTGCTGAGGATTTGGTCGGAACAGCTGAAGGCTTTGGCGGAGGAGTTGAGGACTTTGGAGGAATAGGAGCAGCATGAGGAATTCACCGTGAGGGCTTTGATGATTCTGGCCGTGAGGGCATTGCTCAGGAAGCACTTGGCTTGCGCGCAGGCTTCTTTGACATAGCCTTCTTTGGCTTGACAGCAAAGGCCTCAGCAGAGGCAGCAGCAGCGGCAGAGTCTTCATTGAATTTCCTCACTGCTTCTTTGGCTTGCTTAGCCAACTTGCCTTCGCGCTTGGCCCATTCATCAGGATAGTCCTCGCCACGCTTGAGGCTGGTGGGATCTGCTATTTGGCCAGGTGCCAATGGAGCTCTTGGGCATGGAGGATTGAGTGCAAATTTCTTCATGTACTTAGGAGTGACATATCTGTACTCCCTCCATTCTCTTACCCATCTCCTCTCTATCTTCTGAATGCGCACTTTGCGCTCATTCTTGGTTTCCTCCGTAGGTGTGCAGTACCCAGCATATATGTCATCAGGGATTTCAAACGTTGTATTTACCTCAGGCCTCTTTCCTCCCTTCTGTGGCCTTTTACCATCAGCCATTTTCTTCAGTTGAGGAATTTGAACAATCGAATTCTCTGAAGAAGTATGCAACTTTTCTTCGAGGAACGCTGCAAATGAGTTAAGTAGATGAGAACCTAGTGATTCAGCAGCTAACATGTGTACCTGTGAACAGAGTATAGTTGCGAGGAATTTGGAGAGGTCATATGCGTTCTCAGAAGGTTTTTCAAAATGAACAGGTTTGAGGAATTTGACCAAATGAGTCTTGAAGATTTTCACTAAGTGTTCTTTGTCTTAGGTTCCAGAGTTGTATAGATCGAAGATCCACACAATTGAGGAATCTTGAAGAAAAATGATGCTTAGAGAAACGAATCAAGAACGGATGACTTGTGAGGTGTTCAGTGTGTGAAGATATGAAGAAAAACACTTTTGAAGATTTGGTAGATAATCATTCGAATCAATGAGGGCAGTAAAAGTAACTTTTATTTACCCTGGACGAAGAACACGATGAACTGGAGTGAGGAGATGTGAAGTTCGTTTGTGCAGATCTTCCACACCCTAACTTGGCGGAGGAAGATGGCTACGGCGGAGGCGGAGTGAAGATGTCCGCGGTCGTCACGAGTACGTCGGCGACGAGGTCGAGCTAGTGAAGCTCTTCCTCATTGGCGGCGATGAAGTAGCGACGGCGCTAGGGTTTGAGAAGCTCGAGCTGGAGAGAGAGGTCGAGCGGAGTAAAAGAAGTGAAGAGGGGAAGGAGGGGTATTTATAGCCACAGTGAAAAAACTGCTCGCCCGAAGAAATTGGACGAACATGCCCCTGACCCTTCTCATTCGCATGACATGTGTCACCCACGTAGTGAGAGGTGGAGATCGTGTTAGACCGTGGGTGAGTGGATAAGTGTATCGAGGGATGCGGAACGGTTTGAGCGGCAAGACCGAAAATTTCGATAAGATAGGTTTTAAAGTTCCGTTCGCAATTTCTTCAGCTGACAAGGACACGGTGAAGATTTTGAACGAGTTTCAAATAGAACACACATGAAGAATTTGTGAACAGATTGGGTTGAGTATAGCATAGAGGGGAAGGGTCCGATCACATTCACTTAGCAGAAAACCAACTTGAAGAAATAGAAATAAGTGAATGCTGTAGAGGACATAAACTCATATATATATATATATATATATATATATATATATAGCCAATGAAGAAAAATGATGGAACCAGTGAAGACTATGCAAAGTTGAAGAATATGAATAATTTGAGGAATTTCAACTTTTGGTGGTGGCGTGACCCACCGTATAAGAATGATGATTTCAGACACCGCGTACAATTATCGTAGGGTTCTGAGAATCAAATTCTTCGTTAATTTCTTCACACTAAGAGTGTTATTCTTCATTGATTGAAGAAAAACGTTTCTTCATGTGTTGCACATCTAAGTCATCAATTTTGCATAAGTGTTAGGATGAGTGTCCTTTTCACAGAACATTCGAAGATTCTAGGATATTTAGCTCACACCGCAACTTGCTAAATATCTTCTCATCCAAGGGCTTTGTGAAGATATCAACTAGCTGTTCTTCAGTCTTCACATGCTCAATAGAAATGTCGCCCTTCAACACATGATCATGAAGAAAATGATGACGAATCTGAATGTGCTTTGTCTTCGAGTGTTGAACTGGGTTGTGAGCAATCTTGATGGCACTCTCATTGTCACAGAAGAGAGGCACATTCTTCATGTTGACGCCGTACTCCTTGAGAGTTTGCTTCATCCATAGCAATTGGGCACAGCAAGAACCAGCGGCAATGTACTCAGCTTCAGCAGTAGATAGTGATACGCAGTTCTGTTTCTTTGAGGACCAACGGACCAAAGATCGTCCGAGGAAATGACATGTACCAGATGTTGACTTGCGATCCACACGATCACCAGCATAGTCAGAGTCAGAATATCCAACAAGATCAAAAGCCGAGCCCTTGGGGTACCATAATCCAAGTGTTGGTGTGTGAGCTAGATATCGAAGAATATGCTTCACAGCCTTATGGTGTGATTCCTTCGGTGCAGCTTGAAATCGGGCACACATGCAAACACTAAGCATTATATCTGGCCTAGATGCACATAAGTATAATAAGGAACCTATCATGGAGCGGTATACCTTATGATCGAAGTCAATACCATTTTCATCGGTGCACATATGGCCATTTGTGGGCATAGGAATTTTGATGCCTTTGCAATCTTGCATGCTGAATTTCCTCAATACATCCTTGAGGTATTTCTCCTGAGATATGAATATGCCATTGTGTTGTTGACGAATTTGAAGACCTAAGAAGAATTTCAACTCTCCCATCCTAGACATTTGATATTCTTCACTCATCATATAGGCAAATTCATCACTATAACGTTGGTCAGTACAGCCAAAGATAATATCATCAACATATACTTGGCACACAAACAATTCACCATCATAAGATTTAGTGAAAAGAGTAGGGTCGAGTGAACCGGGTTTGAAGCCTTTCTTCATGAAGAGTTCCTTCAAGGTATCATACCAAGCCCGTGGGGCCTGCTTGAGGCCATAGAGGGCCTTGTTGAGTCTGAAGACTTTGTCAGGATTCTTTGGATCTTCAAAACCTGGGGGTTGAGCAACATATACTTCTTCCTCAAGCTTACCATTGAGGAATGCACTTTTCACATCCATTTGATACAAAGTGATATCATGATGGTTAGCAT
The DNA here is from genome assembly GCF_056163025.1 of Triticum urartu. Taxonomy (NCBI): domain Eukaryota; kingdom Viridiplantae; phylum Streptophyta; class Magnoliopsida; order Poales; family Poaceae; genus Triticum; species Triticum urartu. Next base: position 226,693,878 of record NC_141873.1, read on the forward strand.
AAGCAATTAATATGTGAATAGCCTCAAGTCTAGCAACAGGTGCAAAAGTTTCATCTCCTTCAACCTGTGTGTAGCCTTGAGCTACATGCCGTGCCTTATTCCTCACCACAAGGCCATTTTCATCTTGCTTGTTGCGGTAGATCCACTTTGTGCCGATGATATTGTGCTTGCGAGGATCTGGACGTTTGACCAGTTCCCAGACATTGTTAAGCTCGAACTAATGTAATTCCTCTTGCATGGCCTGAATCCACTCAGGCTCCAGAAATGCTTCATCTACCTTAGTGGGCTCTGTAATAGAGACAAAAGCATACTGCCCACAAAAGTTAGACAAATGTGAAGCTTTTGAGCGTGTGATAGGACCTAGCGCTTTGATGTCATTGATGATCTTTTCAACTTGCACTTCTTTTACAATCCGAGGATGAGCTGGTTGCCGTTGAAGAATTTGATCAGCGTTTTCTTTAGCACCATTTTCTTCAGGTGCATTAGCTCGACGTTCTTCATGTTCTGGAATGAATTCTTTAGCAGATTCTTCAGTAGGAATGACATCCTCAGTAGCCTTGAACTTGATAGTTTCCTCAGGTGCTGGTTCATCTATCACAGTAGGTAGGTGCTCTCTTTGTGAGCCGTTAGTTTCATCGAACCGCACATCTACAGTTTCAACAACTTTGTGAAGAACGTTGTTGAAGACTCTGTAGGTGTGCGAGTCCTTTCCGTAACCAAGCATAAAACCTTCATGTGCTTTCGGTGCAAATTTTGAGTTGTGATGAGGATCTCTAATCCAACATTTAGCACCGAAGACTTTGAAATAACTTACATTGGGTTTCTTATCAGTGAGGAGTTCATAGGCAGTCTTTTTGAAGAATTTGTGAAGATATACTCTGTTGATGATGTGGCACGCAGTATCAATGGCCTCAGTCCAGAAATGACGAGGCGTTTTGTATTCATCAAGCATAGTGCGAGCCATCTCAGCAAGAGTCCTATTCTTGCGCTCCACGACGCCATTCTGCTGAGGAGTGTAAGGAGCAAATAACTCATGAGTAATACCAAGTTCATCAAGATAGTCATCGAGACCAGAATTCTTGAACTCAGTGCCATTGTCACTTCTGATGTGCTTAATCTTCACACCAAAGTTGGTTGAAGCCCTCGAGGAAAATCGTTTGAAGACTTCCTGCACTTCATGTTTGTAAGTAACAAGGTGTACCCATGTGTAGAGAGAATAATCATCAACAATAACAAAGCCATATTGAGATGCTTCATTTGAAATAGCAGAATAATGATTAGGACCAAAGAGATCCATGTGAAGCAATTCAATTGGGCGAGTGGTGGTCATGATAGTCTTCGCTGGATGCTTGGCCTTGGTCATCTTCCCAGCTTCACAGGCTCCGCATAGGTGATCCTTGAGGAATTTGACATTCTCGATGCCAATGACATGCTTCTTCTTCGCAAGCGTATGCAAATTCCTCATGCCTGCATGACCAAGTCGTCGATGCTAGAGCCAGCCTTTTGAAGCTTTTGCAAGTAAGCACACGGCTAGTTATGGTCCTGTAGAGAAATCAACAATATACAGGTCTCCTCTCCTAAAGCCTTCGAAGACTTTGGAATTGTCAGCTTCCATAACCACAACACAACGGTACTTGCCAAAGACAACAACCATATCAAGATCACAAAGCATTGAGACAGACATAAGGTTGTATCCTAAGGACTCAACAAGCATGACTTTGTCCATGTGTCGATCCTTTGTAATCGCAACCTTACCTAGACCCAATACCTGACTTTTGCCTTTGTCAGCAAAGATGATATGCTTCAGATGCGACGAATATAATGGAGCATCCATCAATAGATTCTTGTCACCAGTCATGTGGTTTGTACATCCACTATCGAGGACCCACTCAGTAGCTTTGGGTTGATCATCCTGCAGATGAATTAGTGCAGCTTACAAACTCATATACTTCATTAGTGAAGAATATGACATCAATTCATCAGATCAATTTCATCAAGTAAAAGAACTAATAACGCAATATGAGGACGAGAGAAATGAAAGTTCATTTCTTCATGGTTAGCCTGCGTCCTTTCAGGCATGCTCAGGTCTCCAGCAAATTCTTCAGACGATTATGTGCGTCTGGAGACCTAATCCTACAGAAGAGATTAGTTCTTTTCCTTCACCACCCACATCTGAAGGGGTGGCAAAGAGTTCATCATTCTGCGAGCTCCATACGAGAAGGATGGCATAGAAGCCAGTCCATTTCGTTTCACATAAGAGGGGTTAGAGTAAGCATAAGAGTATGCAGAGAAATTCTTCGAGGACTTATGGACATAATGATTTGAAGAATAATGCATATATCCATAATCCTTAGATCTTCCCTGCGAAACAGACGGGTTAGCACAATGATGTTCATATGAGGACTTTGATCCATATGAGGAATTTGGTCCATATGAGGAATTTGATCTGGGGTTCCTATTCTTCACAGGTGGTGTCATGATGACATTCACCTGAAGATTTTCAAGACATCTTTTGGGAACCCAGATTTTCTGCATAGGGGAGCCGTTCCTGTAGTTAGTGCCAACATATCTAGCAAATACTTCACCATTCTGATTTTTGAATAGCTTATAGTTGGAGTCAATTGACTCATCATCAAAATGAGGAGATTCACATGCAAATCCAGATAAGTTAGATGGATCAACTGGAGGTCCCTTTGCAGCAACCCATGTAGTTTTGGGGTACTGCTCAGGCTTCCAATATGTACCATCAGCATTGAGTTTCCTTTCAAAGGCGATACCCTCTTTCCTAGGGTTCCTGTTGAGGATCTTCTTTTTAAGCACATCACAAAGAGCCTGATGCCCTTTGAGGCTTTTGTACATGCCTGTCGTGTACAATTCCTTCAGCCCTGCATCGTCAGTGATACTAGCAATGTCCTCAGATGAGGAATTAGTGATAGCAGAGGCATGTGAAGAATTTGAAACATTAGCAGCATTTGAACATTCAGGTGAAGAATTAGCAGATTCACGTTCAATGCACTTCAAGCATGGTGGAACAAATTCTTCCTGAGAAGCGCTGATTTGTTGAGCAAGTAATGAATCGCGCTCCTTATGAAGATCTTCATAACTCACTCTTAGCTTCTCAAGGTCTTGCTTTCTTTGAAGAAATTCATAAGAAAGCTTCTCATGATCCGATAAGAGAGTGTTATGTTGATCTTGAAGGGTGTCATACTTAGTATGAAGTCTCTGAAGACTTTCAGCCAAAGCTTTTGACTGATCCATTTCCTCACCCAACATATCATCGCTCTTGTTTAGCATATAGTGAGCTTTTTCCAAAGCTCTTTGTTGTTTAGTAGCAAGGGAAGCAAGTTTGACATAGCTGGGTCCAAATTCATCACCAGATTCATCATCACTGGACTCGGATAGGTAGCATTCAGTTACCTCAGCATCTTTTGCCATAAGGCATGATGCAGAAGATGATGATTCTGGTTCGAATGTCATCGTTTTGAGAGATTCCTTGAAGTCCTCAAACCAAGGATCATGACAAGTTTGATGACCTTCATAGACCTCAGAGAGACGGTCCCAGATGAGCTTCGCATGATCGAGATGCAAGATATTCCTGTACTGATTTTGTGACAGGCTGGAGCAGATGACATCCTTCACCGTGAGGTTGAGAAGAGTACACTTGCGAATGTCATCAGCATCCGCCATGTTGCACAGATCAGTCAGGCCAATCTCAGTGATGGTCCACAACTCGCTGTTCATCGCCATGAGGCGTTTCTTCATCATGGCCTTCCACTTGGGATACTCGTGACCGTCAAAGATGGAGCATGTCACCTTCGTCATACCTGCGGTCGACATAACTAAAACTCCAGGCGGTTAAATCAAAATCACACAGAACAAGGGAGTACCTTGCTCTGATACCAATTGAAAGTGTGTTATATCGACTAGAGGGGGTGAATAGGCAATTTTTACAAAATTCTTCACCGTGGAATTTGCCGGTGAGGAAATTCCTTAGTGAAGAACTACTAGCAGCGGAATAAGTACTCAAAAGTAAACATAACAGAATACAAGCATAGTCATCATGATGAAATGAAGACAAGCACAGAGTACAGGAAGCGTAATCACAGGATAACACAGGATGAAGACAAACAGACTGAAGAAATTGAACTGAGGAAATTGAGAAAGTCTTCAGTCAAAGTCTTCAAACACAGATATGAACAAACACACATCACAGTTATGAGGAAATGAAAGAGTTGAGGAAATAGAACCAGTAAGCTCGGTGAAGACAATGATTTGGTAGACCAGTTCCAACTGTTGTCTCAGTTGTACGTCCGGTTGGAGCGGCTGAGTATTTAAACTCGAGGACACACAGTCCCAGACACCCAGTCAAGGACACTTAGTCCAAGACACCCAGTTCTCACCATATTCTCCTTGAACTAAGGTCACACAGACCTCGTCCAATCACTCATGGTAAGTCTTCAGGCGACTTCCAAACCTTCACAAACTTGGTCACTCAGCGATCCACAATTCCTCTTGGATGCTCTAGACCTTGACGCCTAACCGTCTGGAAGAAGCATAGTCTTTAAAGGTAACAAGCGTCGGATCCACTCAGGATCAATCTCTTCAGTGATGCTCAATCACTTGGGGTTTGTAGGTGTTTGGGTTTTGGGTTTTTGGTTTTTCCTCACTTGATGATTTTCGCTCAAAGTCCTTGGAGGATGGGTTGCTCTCAAATAACAAGTGTCAGTTTCTCTCGGAGCAGCCAACCAGCTAGTGGTTGTAGGGGGCAGCTATTTATAGCCTAGGGAGCAGCCCGACATGATAAGACTTAAATGCCCTTCCATGATATGACCGTTAGGTGGATAGATATTTTGGGACAGCTGGCGCATAGCACAGCAACCGTCGGAATTTTGAGTAGTAGAATCCTCAGGGCTATCATGTTCCTCACTGTGTAGGCAATCCGCACTAGCGAATTCCTAACTCCTCAGTCAGGACAAATTCCTCAAAGACCAGAAGAACTTCATCTTTGTCACTGAAGAAATTGACTGATCTGTAAGAGATTTCCAATGGCTTCACTCGAAGGGATTGGTAGGTGTAGGATTTTGAGTTGAGCATCACATGGAAATTTTTCCTTAGTATTTCCTCGACCCCCTTTAACAGTATGGTGTTTCCTATGACTCAAGAAAGAGAAAAAACAAAACTATGAAAATGAAAGTCTTCAAGCTTCATATTCCTCGCATGAATATCAAGTCTTCACGGACACACCAATTTCTTCACTTTCAAAGTCTTCATGAAAGTCTTCAGAAATACCAAAATCTTCAGTCGAAGATGTTCATTTTTAGGGGTCCACTTTTCCTGTAAATATCAAACTCCTCATAGACTTATAGACCTGTGTACACTCACAAACGCATTAGTCCCTTAACCTATAAGTCTTCAATACACCAAAATCACTAAGGGGCACTAGATGCACTTACATTTTCCATGAACTTAATACACTAGATGCATGCTGGATAGCGGTCGATGTGTGGAGTAATAGTAGTAGATGCAGGCAGGAGTCGGTCTACTAATCTTGGACGTGATGCCTATGTAATTATCATTGCCTGGATATCGTCATAATTATTTGAGGTTCTATCAATTGCCCAACAGTAATTTGTTTACTCACTGTTTCCTATCTTTCTTGAGAGAAGCCACTAGTGAAACCTACGGCCCCTGGTTCTTCTTTCTCATACATTTGCTTGTGTAAGTGCATCTAGTGCCACCCCTAGTTGGTTTTGGAGTATTGACGACAAACCTAGTTGAGGGACTAACGTGTTTGTGAGAATTGCAGGAAAACACAGGTAGAAGTCCCTCATTGATTCGGTTTTATTACCAGAGATGACCCCTAAAAATGTACGAAGACATTGAAGACATGGTGGTTTATGAAGATATTCATATTGAAGACAATGACATGAGAAGACTCCCTATGAAGCTTATGGAACTCGAAGACTTAGATCCTTCGTAGTTTTATTTCATTTATGTTGTGTCATAGGAATCACCGTACTGTTAAGTGGGGTCCAAGAGAACCAGTCAGAATGACTGAAGTGATGCCTAATTCAAATCCTATGTCTTCAAGCGAAGACTTTGAGAGAAAATCTTGTCCAGAGTCAGACAAGTCAGCTTTACTTGTAGCCCAAGTAAAGTTGCCGTGTGAGTTCAAAATTCGACCGTTGGTACACGTGTCAGTTCCTTAGTGACCCAGGGTCATTTCGGACATATCAGGTCGGGTTGCCAAGTGGCTATAAATAGTCCACCCCCCACAACCATAAACGGTTGGCTGCTCAGATTTCAGTGCACGGCTTTTGTCGTTTGAGAGCAACCCACCTCGAAGCCTTTGAGAGAAAAATTCCTAGTGAGGAGAAAAGCCCTAACCACCCAGAGCCAGAGTAAATTGGGCATCACTTAAGTCTTCTTGTCTGTGTGATCTGAAGACTTATTACACTTGAGGACTGTGCATCCTCCAGACGGTTAGGCGTCGCGTTCTGAGCATCCAAGAGAAATTGTGGATTGCCAGTGAACGAAGTCTATGAAGGTTTGGGAGTCTACCTTGAAGACTTACCTGAGTGATTGCGCGAGGTCTGTGTGACCTTAGCTCAAGGAGAAAACGGTGAGGACTGGGTGTCTTGGACTAAGTGTCCTTGACTGGGTGTCCGGGACTGTGTGTCCTTTGGTTTAAATACCTAGCCGCTCCAACCAGACGTACAGTTGTCACAGCAACTGGAACTGGTCCAACAAATCATTGTCTTCAACGTGTCACTGGTTTCATCTTCACTTCCTTTTTCTTACAGTTATTCATTGTGAAGCCATTGCATGCTTGCTTTATCTTTTGTCTTCACAACATGAATGTATGATCTGTTTGGCTTCATAACTTCTTCCTACCTGATCCTTATTACACTGAAGCTGTTTGTCATTGCGCTTTCACTCTATTGAATACATGACCATGGCTGGCCTAGTGTAATCTAACTTCCGCTGCATAGTAATAGGCATAATCTTCACTGTTTGTCTTCATAACTCTCACGTTTTGAAGACTTTCATAAAAATCGCCTATTCACCCCCCCTCCAGTCGATATAACGCACTTTCAATTGGTATCAGAGCAGGGTGCTCCCTTGTTCTGTGTGATTCGGTTTAACCACCTAGAGTTTTAGCTATGTCGACTGCAGGGATAATCAAAGTCTCCGCTGCTTGCCCCGTCTTCGATGGAACTGAATATCCCTACTGGAAGAATAAGATGCGCATGCATCTTGAAGCCATTGACGTCGACCTATGGTATGTCGTCGAAAATGGCGTTCCCAAGGCTGGAGAAGGTGTCACTGCTGCTGATGTCAAGAAGTTCGTTCAACTGGACTCTACTGCCAAGAATATCATCTGTGGTCATCTGACCAAAGGACAGTATGGCCATGTGAGTGCCTTGAAGACATCCAAACTGGTCTGGGACTGGCTCTCCAAAGTTAATGAAGGCATATCAACCCAGAGAGATCAAAGAATCAGTGTCCTTCGCAATCTCTTCAACCGCTTCAAGCGAAATGACAATGAGAATGCCCAGCACACCTTTGATCGGCTCACTGACATCACAAATGAGCTTCAAGCCCTCGGCGCTACTGAGATCACCAAACATGAAATCGTCAAGACGCTGCTGAGATCACTTGATAGTTCGTTTGACATTCTGGCCCTGATGATTCAAGAACGTCCTGATTTCAAGACACTCGATCCGTCTGACATACTTGAGAGGCTCAACACACATGAGTTTCAGCTTTCTGAGAAAAGAGATATCTACGGTCCAAACTATGGGCGAACTCGTGCTTTGAAGGCAAAAGCTGTCTCCTCATCTGAAGAAGAATCTGACTGCAGTTCTGATGATCCTGAAGACATTGGAAGAGAACTTGCAATGCTAGTGAAGAAGTTCCAAAAATTCACCAAGAAGAAAGGCTTCAGAAAATCTTCACGATCAAGCTCAAGGAATGATGAAGTTTCTGCTCATGACTACAAGAAGAAAACATGTCACAAGTGCAAGAAAACTGGACACTTCATTTCTGAGTGTCCACAGTGGGACAATGAGAACAGAAGGAAGAAGAAGAGCAAAGAATATGATTCTGACGACAAGAAAAAGAAGAAATACTCAAAGTCTTCTTCCAAGTCTTCATCAAAGTCTTCATCACACAAGAAGAGCTCATCTGGCAAGGCACGTGCGTTTGTTGGCAAGGAGATGGATTCAGAGGAGGAGTCCGCATCTGAGGAGGCAGAGGTGGAATCTGAGGAGGAGTCTGATTCTGGCATTGCGAGTCTGGCTACAGCATACGTCGCCAAGTCCATCTTCAACACTAAAGACAATAACTGCATCACCAACACCGACGCAAATGACAAGAACGACTCCACTCCTACCTACTGCTTCATGGCACGCGGTGCCAAGGTAAACACACGCACCACTCGCTATGAAACATCCAGTGACGATGACTCTGAATGTGATTCAAAACCTAGCTACAAAACACTTGCTAAAATTGCAACTGAAAAACAGAAAGCTATGGAACATATTCAAAAACTGTTAGACAGAAGCGATGATCTGTTGGGTGCTGAAATGACTCGATCTGAATCCTTAATTGAAGACATAAAAAAGCTTCACGTTAAGTATCAGGAACTTGAAGATCGTCATGATACTCTCTCAACAACTCATGAAAAGCTTTCCTATGACTATCTTCAAAGGAAGCAAGAACTTGAGAAATTGAGGGTGGCTCATGAAGATCTTCAAAAGGAAAACGAGTCACTTCGCGCCGAACAGATCAGCCCCGCTCAGGAAGGATTTGAACCACCATGTCTTAAATGCATTGAGCGTAATAATGCTAATTCTGTTGCTGAGTGTTCCACTGCTACTACTGTTCCAATATCTTCAACTGTTGATGTGGCAACTAACCCCTCTGCTGAGGATACCACTGCTATTGCTGATGAGAATGCTAAGTTGAAGACATTGCTTGAAACAGGGATGTACAAAAGTCTGAAAGGGCGTCAAACATTATGTGATGTCCTTAAGAAGCAGATTCTGAACCGAAACCCCAGGAAAGAGGGTGTTGGGTTCGAGAGGAGAATTAATGCAGATGGCTCTTACTGGAAACCTGAGCAGTACCCCAAAACCATATGGGTTGCTACAAAGGAATCCTCAGTAGATCCATCCAATCTGTCTGGCTTCACTTGTGCTAACCCAATTATCATTGATGAATCCTTTGATGCAAACTATAAACTGTTTAAGAATCAGAATGGTGAAGTGTTTGCCAGGTACATTGGTACTAACTGCAGGAATGGACCGCCTATAAAGAAGATCTGGGTTCCGAAAACATGTCTGGAAAATCTTCCTGTGAATGTCTTCATGACACCTCACTTGAAGAAGACAAACCTCGGTCCAAAGGCTTCATACAGACAGAGGACTCACCTGAGTCACACTAACGCAAATGTTTTGCAGGGAAACCATACTCAGGCATATGAATATGAGAGCGGTTCATCGAACCGTAATGTTCATATGACCAAAAATTATTCTGCTTATGCCTATGAGTATTATTGTCCCCCTGCTAGACTGTTTGCTAAGGCTTCAAAGCCAAAATTCTCAGATGCTCCACTTAGACTTATAGCTTCTAAGCCACCCCTGAAGATGTGGGTGGTTAAGAAAGCTTAACTCTCTTTTGCAGGGAAAGGTCTCCAGCACAAAAACAAAATCTTCTGATGCTATTGCTGGGGACCATAAAAATCTTGTGGGGAGCAAGATAAACTACCCAAATGGCATCATTATGTACTTCGTTCCTGAATCGCATGCTACTCTCCCCATTAGTCCTAATCTGGATCTAAGTTTTCATAACCCACTGGTTCGTCAAATGTTTATGCTTCACAACACTCTTCGTGAAGCCTATCCCCCTAACTGCACTGTAGGGTACGACACCAGCGACTTCAAAGTCTTCAGAATGGATTATTGACAGTGGGTGTACAAATCACATGACTGGCAGAAGAAGCCTTCTTATGGACTCAACTTTACGTCCATCCGACAAGAGCCACATTACATTCGCTGACACTGGTAAAAGTAAGGTATTGGGTCTAGGTAGAGTTGCAATCTCAAAGGATCAACACATGGATAAAGTCATGCTTGTTGAATCCCTTGGCTTCAACTTAATGTCTGTCTCAATGCTTTGCGATTTGAATATGATTGTAATGTTTGGCAAATATCGCTGCCTGGTGCTAATGGAATCTGACAAATCTCTAGTGTTTGAAGGGTATAGGAAAGGTGATTTGTATGTGGTAGATTTCTCAGCAGGACCACAACTTGCAGTATGTCTTCTTGCAAAAGCTTCAGAATGCTGGCTTTGGCATCGAAGGCTTGGGCATGCTGGCATGAGGAACCTCCACACCCTTGCGAAGAAAAAGCACGTCATACGCATCGAGGGCGTCAAGTTCAAGAAAGATCACTTATGCGGTGCCTGTGAAGCAGGGAAGATGACAAGGGCAAAACATCCTTCAAAGACAATCATGACCACTACTCAACCCTTCGAACTGCTTCACATGGATCTTTTCGGTCCCACTCACTACTCAACTTTTACTACTTCTGCTTGCCTCTATGGCTTCGTAATTGTTGATGATTATTCTAGATATACTTGGGTGCACATAATCCTTTACAAGACTGAAGTGCAGGATGTCTTCAGACGCTTCGCAAATCGAGCTATGAACAATTTTGGCGCCAAGATAAAGCACATCAGAAGTGACAATGGCACTGAATTCAAGAACACTGGCCTTGATACATATCTGGATACCTTGGGCATCACACATGAATTCTCAGCTCCATACACGCCACAGCAGAATGGCGTCGTCGAACGCAAGAACAGAACACTCATTGAGATGGCCAGAACAATGCTAGATGAATACAAGACTCCAAGAAAATTCTGGACTGAAGCCATTGATACTGCATGCCATACAATCAATCGTGTTTATCTTCACAAGCTTCTGAACAAGACATCTTATGAGCTCCTAACTGGCAAGAAGCCAAATGTCAGTTACTTCAGAGTATTTGGCGCAAAATGCTGGATCAAGGACCCACACCACACCTCAAAGTTTGCACCAAAAGCACATGAAGGCTTCATGCTTGGATATGGAAAGGATTCGCACTCCTACAGAGTCTTCAATCTCTTCCACTACAAAGTGGTTGAAACAGTGGATGTGCGATTTGATGAAACCAATGGATCACAAAGAGAGCAATTGCCAAATGTGCTAGATGAAGTTCCAGCAAATGAATCAATCAAGCTTATGGGAACTGGAGAAATTGTACCTTCTGAAGCTCATCCTGAAGAAGAACTTATCATCTCAGCACCTGATCCACATGAAGACAATGCTCAGCCTGAAGATATACCTTCAAATGACCACATAGATCAGCAAGAGCAAAGTCTTCGCCCCACACACCCTCGTGTTGCAAATGAAGTACAAATTGACAAAATACTTGACAGCATCAATGCACCTGGTCCACTCACTCGTTCAAGGGCAACTCAGCTAACAAACTTCTGTGGGCATTTCGCATTCGTCTCAATATCAGAACCAAAGAAAGTTGAAGAAGCCTTCATGGAACCTGAATGGATTCAAGCTATGCAAGAAGAGCTTCAACAGTTTGAGCTGAATGATGTATGGGAACTGGTTAAGCGTCCTGATCCACGGAAGCACAACATAATAGGCACCAAATGGATATACCGCAACAAGCAAGATGAGCATGGTCAAGTTGTCAGAAACAAAGCTCGTCTCGTTGCTCAAGGATATACTCAAGTGGAGGGCATTGACTTCGATGAAACATTTGCTCCTGTGGCTAGGCTTGAAGCCATACGCATACTGCTAGCCTATGCAAATCATCATAACATACTTCTCTATCAGATGGATGTGAAAAGTGCCTTTCTCAATGGCAAGATTGAAGAAGAAGTGTATGTTGCACAACCACCTGGCTTTGAAAATCCAAAACATCCTGATATGGTATACAAGCTCAACAAGGCACTGTATGGCCTCAAACAAGCCCCTAGGGCCTGGTATGATACACTCAAGTACTTTCTGAAAAGCAAAGGCTTCATACCTGGTTCCCTGGATCCCACTCTTTTCACGAAGACATATGATGGTGAACTGTTTGTGTGCCAAATATATGTGGATGACATTATCTTCGGCTGCACCAATCAGAAGTATAGTGAAGAGTTTGGATATATGATGCAAGAGCAGTATCAGATGTCCATGATGGGGGAGCTGAAGTTCTTCCTCGGTCTTCAAATACGGCAACAACGCAACGGCATCTTCATATCTCAAGAGAAATATCTTAAAGAGTGCCTGAAGAAGTTCGGTATGCAAGACTGCAAAGGCTTCACAACACCAATGCCAGCCAAGCATCATCTGGGTCCCGACGACAATGGTAAAGAGTTCGATCAAAAGGTATACCGCTCCATGATTGGGTCTTTGCTTTATTTATGTGCATCTAGGCCAGATATCATGCTTAGTGTTTGCATGTGTGCTCGATTTCAAGCGACACCAAAGGAGTCGCATCACTTAGCTGTGAAGCGAATTCTTCGATATTTGGCTCACACCCCAACTCTAGGATTATGGTATCCAAAGGGCTCAGAGTTTGATTTGGTTGGATATTCGGATGCTGATTATGCTGGTGACAAGGTTGATCGCAAGTCTACATCAGGCACATGTCACTTTCTGGGACGATCACTTGTATGTTGGTCTTCAAAGAAGCAGAACTGTGTATCACTCTCCACTGCTGAATCTGAATACATTGCTGCTGGATCTTGCTGCGCTCAGCTTCTGTGGATGAAGCAAACACTCAAGGATTATGGCATTCATCTGAAGCAAGTGCCACTTTACTGCGACAACGAAAGCGCCATCAAGATTGCCAACAACCCAGTTCAGCACTCGAAGACAAAGCACATTGAAATTCGTCATCACTTTCTCAGAGATCATGTTGTGAAGGAAGACATTGATATCATACACGTCAACACTGAAGAGCAATTGGCAGATATCTTCACAAAGCCCTTGGATGAGAAGAGATTTTACAAGTTACGGTGTGAGCTAAATATCTTGGAATCCTCAAATGTCCTGTGATCAGGCACACATCCTAACACTTAAGCATATTGATGACTTAGATGTGCAACACACGAAGTAGCGTATATCTTCAAACAATGAAGACATACATTCTAAGTGTGAATACATTAATGTGGAATTTGACTTCGGAGCGCCACGATAATTGTGCGCCGTGTCTGGGTCTAATACTTCCTATACGGTGGGTAACGCCACCACCAAACGTTCCATTTTGAAGTGTTTCTCTCATGGCGTTACCTCTCAATGTCTTCACATTTGGTTTGGCTTCATTCTCAATATGTCTTCATGATTATCTTCACTGCGTTGATTATCTGGATATATATGTACTGATGTTCTGTCCTCTACAGCATTCACTTATAGTTCTGTCTTCTTGGTTGAATCTTTTGAACTAAGTGAATGTGATCGGACCCTAACCTCTCTATGCTTTGTATCTCAAACTCTATCTCTCCAAGTCATATGCATTATGTTGAAACTGTCAAATGTCTTCACTGTGTCCTTGTCAGCTGAAGACATAGTGACAACCATAAAAGTCCGTTTTTTAATGCTCATTCCTCCACATAAGATCCGGAGAAGCAGGAACGACCGCCCGACAATTTAGGCGTGCGTGGGACGTGGAACAAATCCCAATCTTCCTCTAACTGGCCACGCGTGCCTCAAATGCGAACCGCCAGGGGTACCTGCGTAATAGCGCAGTGCCGCCTCTATCCCTATAAATACACGATTCACTGCGGTCATTATCTCCTTCCACCCTCGCACGAACCCTAGCGCCACCACTAGCACTCGACGACGCCGGCGACGAAGCGCTTCACTGCCGCAACCTCTCCGACGCCGTTTTCACGCCGACAGCGGACATCGCTCTCTCCGCCGTCGCCGTAGGTGTCTTCCGTCGCCAAGTTAGGGCACGGAGGATCGAACTGCTCGACCTCAACTCTCACTTCGTCTAGCAGTTCCAAGTGTGGTAAATAAAACCTCTTTTTACAGCCTCTTTTGATCCCATAGTTCAGTCACTTTCTGCCAGAAGGAGTTTCTCTTCACATCAGTTAGTTATCTTGCTACATCTCATGACATGCCTAGTATATTCACTTGTGCTTCATAAGGTAGTTAGATTCCTCACTTGTACTGATCTGTGGGTTCGTACAAATCTGGAACCAACTTCTTATCTGTGAGTGAATGTCTTCGCACAATGAGGTCTATGTCTTCTAAACCGATTTATCTTCAAAATCTTCTGAGAATGCATATGACCTCTTCCCCTTCCCTCGCACCTTAATGCTGTCACAGGTACATGTCCGTGGGAGAATCCTTTGGTTCTCATAGTCTGCATTCATTTGCAGAGTACTTGCAGCATCACATCAACTCTCCTGAAGCCAGTTCTTGCAAAAGGAAGCCTTTGAAGCCTTTGAACATCTTGAAGCCTTCCAAGTTATTCATGGCTTCAGAAACAGCAGCAAGGAAGGGAGGCAGACAGTGACGTGGTGAAACGTCCAAAGATCTGCCTGATGAATTGGTAGAGATGTACAAAACTGATCCTGAAGAAAGCTATGGTCAGCACAAGACACGAATCCAATGGATTCGAAGATATTGGGCAGAACAATGGTTCCACTACCGCTTCATCACTCAGGAATATGCGGAGAAGTGCACCATCAAGAGACCGTGGGGAGACGTACTATACAAAAATCTCGTACCCAGGTCCAGAGTCGAAGCCATTGCTCAAGGCTTCTATCCATGCATGGTGAGAGGACCACAGCCAGCTGAAGCACATCCGTCATCACTTCTCTGGTGCCGCGATGATAATCTCTTCAAGCGCAACCTTCAGTTTGCACAACAATCAGCGAAGATAAATAAGAAGAAATTTGGGCTTGACTTCAACCCTGGTCCCTCCTCACCAAGGGCAGATGGCACACGCGACGCCGATCCCAATATCATCGGGCCGTATGCCAATCTTGCAGGCCTCATCACTCGCATCCTAGCCCAAGGGACTGCTGTGAATGACCCTCCAGCAGATACTGAGTCAGATGACGCCCCTGCTGTGCCGAAGCCGAAGCAGAAGAAGCCAAAAGCTTCAAAGCCAGCCGCTTCTCCCAAGATCGCAAGAGTGAAGCCTTTAGCAACTGCACCTCCTGAAGCCAGTATGCAGTCAGAAGGCTTATCACGAGTGTCCAAGCCCCAAGAAGCCAAGAAGCCTCAGCCACACACAGGCAAAGAGCTCACAGCTGCTGACATTCTGCGCTGCGAAGCCATTGATCTCTCAAGCGATGAAGATCTTGGAGATGATGCTCTTGAGCAGCTCATCAAGAGCAAGGAGGAGGCTGAAATCTTCAACAATCTGCCTCTGTTTGATGTCGCCATCATCCACAACTTCATCGATGAATGGTTTGCCTCACCGGACATCAGCTTCAACGATCTGCAGCTGCCCATAGGCCTCAGCGTTGCTTTTCAAGGCGCAATTGCTTCAGAACTTGCAATAGCCCAGCGCATTGTAGAACTGAAGCAGAAAATTGATTTTGAAAAGGATCAGTTCAAGAAGCACGTGGCCAAGCTCAGTGTGCAAGAAGTGAGAAACTTCAAGATCATGTTGCACGAGCTGAAAGAGAACTTCCTGAAGACGCGTGCCGAAGCTCAAGGCTCGCGAGAACGCATGAAGACTTTGGCTGATCGCTGCGTGCAGGCCTACAATGAGGCAGAGAAACGCAAGGCACTTGGGCGTCCCGGCATTGACCCCAGGATGGCCGCGAAGAAGAAAAAGAAGGCTGCTGTGCCTGAACCTGAAGCGCCAAGGTCAGAAACTGCTCCGATTGTCTTCCCCGCTGCAACGACTGGCTCGAAGCCAAAGAGTCGATCAACCGCCTCACAGCACAAGAAGACACGGACTGCAGAGGCTGAAGCTAAGAAGAGAAAACATTCTGAAGCCTCTCCTTCTGAACCCATCATCAAGAAGCGCAAGACCAAGAAATCTCGGGCTGCTCCCACAGAGCCCTTGACAGTTGAACCCCTCTCCGTCCGCTATCCTGACGCAGATCGTCAGTTGACTGTGCATGAACCCAACGCTGAAGACATTCCAGCAGACGAACCCAACGCTGCTGAAGACATTGGTCTCCAAGACAATGTGCAAGGTGATGCAGCCCTTCCTCAGCTTGAGACAAGCGAACTGATCAGTATTGGTCGTCCATTGATGCCAATCACACAAGATGCATCGTGGGCAGATCGCCCACAGGAGGAAGATGAGCCCCAACCCACTACAACACCACCGGCGCCTACATTCCGTAGGCTTCGCAAAGGGCCAAGGGCTCAGGCTGCTGACGACATTCCGGCTGCATCAGCCGAAGAGCATGCAGAGATACCACAAGATCCAACTCCCCCACACCAACAAGAAGCAGTTCTCCAGGAGAACGTGTCTGAGTCTGCAAATGTTGAGGCTGCCACAAACAACGCCGAAGCAAATGTGGAACCCAACCCAACAATAGCTTCAGAAGACAATGAAGCTACTGCTCCTGAACATTCTGTGCCTGAGTCTGCTGCCGGACCACAATTCAACTATCATATTGCGTACAGACCCCAGGTCCAGAAGCCGATCCCACGACTGCCAAGGTTCCCAGGTCCTGCATCAGCTCCTGGTTCCTTCAACATCAACGGCTTCAGGGCAGATAACACGTTTTTCAACCGCTCCAAGAACCCTTATTCAAGGGAACGGATTGTATCAGATAGGTTCTGGAGCCATCAACAGCGCAGCTATTATTCATGCATCCTATACAACCAAGGCCGCATCTTTCCTCACAAGCGCCTTGAGGTTGAAGCTGTTGCTGGTCTGCCTGGTCTGGAAGAAGCACTGGATTGCTTCAAGCAAGTGGGTTTGCTGCCATTTATCACTGATGAAGAGCACTGGAACGAAGAGCTTCTGCTCCAGTTCTATGCCACTTTGCATATCAAAGGCTATAACAGAGATCCGAAGACATGGATTCTGGAGTGGATGATGGGCAATATCCATCATGAAGCCAATGCTTTCGACCTATTTGAGCTTACCGGCCTTCCCACTTCTGGCGAATTCTTTGAAGAAGGGTGCCAACTCCATGCTGAAGCAATTGAGAGCATATTTCAGCGTCCTGAGCCAGATATGAGTCAGATGCTCTCAATAATGAAGCCACTGCCTCCTAATGCACCCTATCCAACTAGGTTCTTCGTTGAAGACTTAGAGTACCTGCCTAGAACAATATATCACATCATAAGGCGGACTCTATGGCCTGTAAAGGGACACTCTCGATATGCAACAATCGATGGTGCAATGAAGACTCTCATCTTCTGCATTCTGCATGGCAAATGCTTCAATGCACAGGATCTCTTCATCCGTCACTTTGCAGCATCTGCCTCAGAACTGTTTGGATTAAAGTTCTATGCTCCTTGGGTTATGAGGCTGATCAAGCTTCACTCTGCAATCTCCTATCAACCCTCAGCCCGCAACCATAGGATATTTTTGCCAGATGTGGACACATCTGCTGAAGCAATATATCCAGAGCCTGGCAAGCAACCATTAAGTGTTCAAAATGCAGAACACCAGAGCTTCACTCAAAATATTGAAGGTGTTGAAGCTCTCTCCCGAGTGTATCCAATGGCTGGCACCACACGTGCCCCTGCATCAACTGAAGCCACTGACAGCACAGCTGCCAAGAGACCCAAGAAGCGCGCTCGAGCACTCAATGACCGAGAGCTTCTTGTGGCTCTTCACCAAAAGCAAGACAGGCATCACGACTGGCTCAAACGGCAGATGAGAAGCATCATGCAAGACGTCAATCGCATCAGAAATTTGGCAACCAAGAATGCGTTTGTCGCACACGAGACCTGTCGCCGCACTTGGAAAGGCCTCACCATGATGAGCAATGAAGCTGAACTGCAAGAGGATGGCTTCAGAGAGAGATTCCAATTTGACTCCACGCCTCCAAGAAGAGCTGTGATGCGAAGCACACCATCACTTGAAGAGTCAGAATTCTCTTCTTCTGCTGCCACTGTGTCTGCCCGGATTATTGAAGAAGACGACGACGCGACATCATCTCCACCTGCTTCAACACACGTCGAATCTGCACCAAGCTCATCTGCACCGCCACCAAACAACTCCACCGACCCTGCTGCGCCTGGGAACGCGTAGAAAACTCTATGTCTTCAAACCTTTTTGGTCATCACTGACAAAAGGGG
This sequence comes from Triticum urartu, assembly GCF_056163025.1. Taxonomy (NCBI): domain Eukaryota; kingdom Viridiplantae; phylum Streptophyta; class Magnoliopsida; order Poales; family Poaceae; genus Triticum; species Triticum urartu. The sequence goes on from NC_141873.1 coordinate 226,712,167, forward strand.
GAGAAGCATGATGTTTATAGTCTTCAAGCGGGTCACTTTGGGCGGGTGCCTCTATATTTTGCTACATTTTGCTTCGTGCTTACAACTCCCGTTTTTGCTACATTTGCTTCTTTGAGTTGTAACACTTAGCCTTGATGGCCGTCTGCTACCTGCTTGTCACTCCGTTATGCGAAGATAAATTCCGCATGTGCGACGATAAATTCCGCACTCATCTCTTACTGCAGACGTCCATTTTCCATTATGCATGTCATTATCTTCATATACTTTCACATGCATAGTGGATTGTCATCATAAGTTGAAGTGGATCTCCACAAGTACAACCTGCCATGTGCATTTGCATTCAAAAGGCAAATTACTTATATGCACATCTTCAGGGGGAGCCCTTGCAACTTATGAAGACAAATTCCTTTACTATCTCACAAATTATGTTCCCCGTTGAAAACTTCAACTAGTTTGTCATCAATCACCAAAAAGGGGGAGATTGTAAGTGCATCTAGTGCCACCCCTAGTTGGTTTTGGAGTATTGACGACAAACCTAGTTGAGGGACTAACGTGTTTGTGAGAATTGCAGGAAAACACAGGTAGAAGTCCCTCATTGATTCGGTTTTATTACCAGAGATGACCCCTAAAAATGTACGAAGACATTGAAGACAATGGTGGTTTATGAAGATATTCATATTGAAGACAATGACATGAGAAGACTCCCTATGAAGCTTATGGAACTCGAAGACTTAGATCCTTCGTAGTTTTATTTCATTTATGTTGTTTCATAGGAATCACCGTACTGTTAAGTGGGGTCCAAGAGAACCAGTCAGAATGACTGAAGTGATGCCTAATTCAAATCCTATGTCTTCAAGCGAAGACTTTGAGAGAAAATCTTGTCCAGAGTCAGACAAGTCAGCTTTACTTGTAGCCCAAGTAAAGTTGCCGTGTGAGTTCAAAATTCGACCGTTGGTACACGTGTCAGTTCCTTAGTGACCCAGGGTCATTTCAGACAGATCAGGTCGAGTTGCCAAGTGGCTATAAATAGTCCACCCCCACAACCATAAACGGTTGGCTGCTCAGATTTCAGTGCACGGCTTTTGTCGTTTGAGAGCAACCCACCTCAAAGCCTTTGAGAGAAAAATTCCTAGTGAGGAGAAAAGCCCTAACCACCCAGAGCCAGAGTAAATTGGGCATCACTTAAGTCTTCTTGTCTGTGTGATCTAAAGACTTATTACACTTGAGGACTGTGCATCCTCCAGACGGTTAGGCGTCGCGTTCTGAGCATCCAAGAGAAATTGTGGATTGCCAGTGAACGAAGTCTGTGAAGGTTTGGAACTCTACCTTGAAGACTTACCTGAGTGATTGCGCGAGGTCTGTGTGACCTTAGCTCAAGGAGAAAACGGTGAGGACTGGGTGTCTTGGACTAAGTGTCCTTGACTGGGTGTCCGGGACTGTGTGTCCTTTGGTTTAAATACCTAGCCGCTCCAACCAGACGTACAATTGTCACAGCAACAGGAACTGGTCCAACAAATCATTGTCTTCAACGTGTCACTGGTTTCATCTTCACTTCCTTTTTACTTACAGTTATTCATTGTGAAGCCATTGCATGCTTGCTTTATCTTTTGTCTTCACAACATGAATGTATGATCTGTTTGGCTTCATAACTTCTTCCTACCTGATCCTTATTACACTGAAGCTGTTTGTCATTGCGCTTTCACTCTATTGAATACATGACCACGGCTGGCCTAGTGTAATCTAACTTCCGCTGCATAGTAATAGGCATAATCTTCACTGTTTGTCTTCATAACTCTCACGTTTTGAAGACTTTCATAAAAATCGCCTATTCACCCCCCTCTAGTCGATATAACGCACTTTCAGCTTGCGATCTATTTTTTCTCTTGCTTTTATTTTCAGATCTACTAAACCAAAAACCCAAAAATACTTTGCTGCAACTTATTTTATTTATGATCTATTATTTCAATCTACTACAAATTTCTGGCATCGTTACCCGAAAGGGATTGACAACCCCTTTAACACATCGGGTTGTGAGGTGTTGTTATTTGTGTACAGGTGCTGTTTACGGTGTGTTCCTTGGTTCTCCTACTGGTTCGATAACCTTGGTTTCATCACTAAGGAAATACCTACCTTTGCTGTGCTACATCATCCCTTCCCCTTTGGGGAAACACCGACGTAGTCCTAGCAGACAGGAGCTCTCTGGCTCTATAGTCAGCGAGCAATCAAGCTGTGAACCAGATTTGCCTAAGTTACAAAAACCACTCCGAGTGAAGAGCAACCCTCTCACTCGGGGGCTTAGCTATGATCCTGTACATGCATAAGCTACGGAACATATTCCGAGTGGGTAACAATCTTCTCACTCAGAAGTTTGGCTGCTCTAAGCTGCGCCAGAAGTACAACGTATGGTTGCGGTCGGAGCTGCGCCACAAGTACAACGTCTCATTGCACTCTGAGCTGCGCCACAAGTACAACATATACTCCGAGTGGAGAGCAATCTTCCCACTCGGAGATTCAACTGCGATCCTAAATTCGCTCGAGTAAATAAATCTGAAGATAATAAATACAAAGCAACTGCATTCAAAAGAAGCAATCAATTTTGGATAAATCCATGAGGGTTCAAAACCACCAGTGGAAGTACTCGGGCATCAAGCCCGAAAGAGTTTAACGATTACAACATCACTAGGCATTCCAAGGCAAATAAAGTTAAGTTATAAAGTTTTTCACTCGGTGGGAGGAGGACTTGCTGGCTCGACGAAACTGTCCAGGTCGATGCCATATGCAATACGAGTAGCTGCGTCGATGAAGGTCTTCATGAAGGATTGGAATTGAAGCTTCTTGGTGTTGGCAACCTTAAGAGTCGCAAGCTTCTCTTCTTTGACTCCCTTGCAATGAACGCGAACAAGAGACAAAGCCACATCAGCATCGCAGCGGGCAGCTGACTTCTTCCATGCCTACACTCGGTCCGGGATGCTTTTGAGTCGATCCATCAGTGACTCGAAGTCGTTCAGAAGCACACCCCTGGCCATAACTCCTTGTCGATCCGGGACAACGCGACCTTCAGTCGAGCGATGTAATCGAAGACACTGGCAAGGCGAGATTCCAGTCGCTGCACGTTCATTGCAGCTTCGTCCTTGACGGGAGAGTTGATGGGGTCCAGGCCTGTCTTGATCCGCCCGGTTTCTTCCTCGAACTTCTGACAGAATTCTACATACACAAAAAAGTGTTGAAGTGACAGTAACATAATGGGAAAGTTCTCTGCAGTCAGTCGGATACATAAAAGTACCTTCAAGCATGAGGGACATCTTCTTGGCAAGACTTCCCAGATAAGTTTCCAGTTCATCTCTCTTCCGAGTGAGAACTTCAACTCTGTCAGCCAAGGACAACTTCTCCTCCTTCAGGTGCACGACTTCCTTCTTTTCTTCATCAACAGCGGTTCTCAACTTGGCGTTCTCTTCTTCTAACTTTCCGACTGAAGCTAGCTTCTTGTCAGCAAGTTCTGTTTTCTCCTGCACCGTCTTCTGCGCCGCTGCAAGAACAAGGTCCTTCTGCTCCAGAGTCTGCTTCATTTTGTCTAGAGAAATAACATTCTTTAGACGAGATTGGAGTTGACGGTTTTCACTACGCACATCTATTCGAGTGGAATCACTCGGTTCAAAGGATGAAAGGAAAAAGATTACAAGGCAAGCAGTCGGCAAGTTGTTACGTCCCATGGTAGCAGCTTCATCCTGGGCTTTCTTCAGGTTCTTCTTGGCCAATTCCAGATCGAGGTTGAGTTTGCTCTGCTTCTAGTCTAGATCGGAAAATTTGGTTCCAAGTTCACAAGATTTTTGCGTTCAACAACAAGACACATCAATCGACAGAAACAAGGATTAGTCACTTTCCAGTGATAAGATGCAAGGTTAGATTATTATGACAAAAGGAGTTCTAAGACTACTGTTATATCAAACATTCAACAACAGTCTCGGGGACTACACCCAGTGGGTGCACTTGGCGTGCCCCCACTGGTTCGATTTCCCACTCGACACGACCTGTCTAAACCAAGTGGAAGTACTACAAACAAACATTTCGCAAAGACCCGCGCCGAATCAAACATTCGACGGCGGTCTCGGGGACAACACCCAGTGGGTGCACAGCGTGCCCCCACTGGTTCAAGAGTTCACTCGACACGACCTGGTCGACTCAAGTGAAATACCTAAAAAGCAAAAGATAAACACCCAGTGGGTGAACAGATGCAAGGTGCAAACTCATGATAGATGCACATAAGGTTCCAAAACGCTCATCCATGGACATCTTACGAATAATAAAGTAGTAGTTTTCAGATAGCATATCCTAACAGAGCAAAGGTCAAGCTGGAAACCAATCGGAAATCAACTTACAATCCCACTTACTCGGACATTGGCTTGGAGGGCAGAGTTGTCGTCATAGGCGGCCTTGCTGTTGTTGTACAACACTTTCTGTCGGTCGGTCCATCATTACACCTGCTTGGGTAATGGCCTGCTTGGCAGCTCCTACTTGGTCTTCTAGGACATGGTGAGTACCAAACAAAGGAGATGATGGAACTGATGACGTGGCCGGTGGTGCTGAAGCTTGAACTTGCACATTCGAAGCAAGGTCCTGAGCAGTCGACGCCGAGGGCTGGCCAGTCAAGAAAGGATCAGCAAAAGAAACCGAAGTTCAAAAGAAACCAAGTTGCTAAACGACTGGTTCTGATGCTGATGTCGAGTAATATGTTTTGCTGGCACGCACCCTCTTGCTCATAGTCCTGCCCTTCCTTCCTATGTCCCTTTGTGGCACTTCTTCATCATCGTCATCGTCTGGAAGTTAGATAACATGTGGTGGCGCTGCAAAACACTCGGCCATAAGAGTTCAGTCAACCATCAAAATAGTTGGCGAAGTAAGAGCTTGGGTGTGGATCCGTACCTGCCCGATAAGTGGCCGCATTTGCGGTTTCTGCATCATCCTCCTCCTTATCAATGTCGATGGACGTCCCAGAAGTAGCAGCGCTGAAAGATCTTAACTTCATTCGGTTCAACAAAGAAAGAAATTCCCAATCAAAAAGCGAAGACAAAGAGAAGAAACAAAACACTTATGCAGAGGCAACAGGAACATCCACCTTGATCTTGGGCAAGGCCTTCCGGGGCTTCGGTGGGGCAACCTTGGGGTGCTTCACGGCCTTCTCCGATGGCTCGGGGGTCGAGGTCTGAGTGCGCTTCAGAACTTTCGTACCTGCCAGAGCTGTTTTGCCACGCCCTCCCGCAGGATCCTGCGATTGTTTGGATCAACGTTCTGAGCGGGGTGGCGAGTCAACATCCTCGCCGCTACTGGAGTCATCATCGTCCTTGTCACTGTCTTCCGCATACTCCCATTCGGCACTGTCAGCATCACACTCCACTCCCTCTTGGAGCTGCTCCCCGTTTGGCATCAAATACATCTTGGTATAAATCTGTAAAAGATAAGCTACATGTATCAGTCGGATTCTGGAGCAGTTGTAGATCGGAAGAAGAAAACACTCGGTATTTTGAGCCTGAGCTCTTCTGGCTCATGTTCGATGTCGAATGGCAGAACCCTCCTAGACCCTCTGGGGTTACCTTTGTTTCCAGTAATGCTCCGCAGCCACTCAGCCACCGTCTCCTCGGTGACCTCCTTTGGGTGGACTCGAGCGGTGTCTCCAGGGCCCGAGTACATCCACATTGGATGATCACGGGCTTAGGGAGGCTGGATACGTCGACTGAGGAACACCTCCAGCAGATCCATGCTAGTCACACCCTCTCGGACTAAATTCACAACTTGGTCGACTAAAAGGGACACCTTGCCTTTCTCCTTGATGTCTACTACACAACCTTCTTCTTGTAGACGTTGTTGGGCCTCCAAGTGCAGAGGTTTGTAGGACAGTAGCAAATTTCCCTCAAGTGGATGACCTAAGGTTTATCAATCCGTAAGAGGCGTAGGATGAAGATGGTCTCTCTCAAGCAACCCTGCAACCAAATAACAAAGAGTCTCTTGTGTCCCCAACACACCCAATACAATGGTAAATTGTATAGGTGCACTAGTTCGGCGAAGAGATGGTGATACAAGTGGTATATGGATAGTAGATAATTGTTTTTGTAATCTGAAAATATAAAAACAGCAAGGTAACGAATGATAAGAGTGAGCGTAAACGGTATTGCAATGATAGTAGACAAGGCCTAGGGTTCATACTTTTGGTAATGCAAGTTCCCTCAACAATAATAACATAATTAGATCATATAACTATCCCTCAACATGCAACAAAGTGTCACTCCAAAGTCACTAATAGCGGAGAACGAACGAAGAGATTATGGTAGGGTACGAAACCACCTCAAAGTTATTCTTTCCAATCAATCCGTTGGGCTATTCCTATAAGTGTCACAAACAGCCCTAGAGTTCGTACTAGAATAACACCTTAAGACACAAATCAACCAAAACCCTAATGTCACCTAGATACTCCAATGTCACCTCAAGTATCCATGGGTATGATTATACGATATGCATCACACAATTTCAGATTCATCTATTCAACCAACACATAGAACCTCAAAGAGTGCCCCAAAGTTTCTAGCGGAGAATCACGACGAAAACGTGTGCCAACCCCTATGCATAGGTTCATGGGCGGAACCCACAAGTTGATCACCAAAACATACATCAAGTGAATCACGTGATATCCCATTGTCACCACAGATACACACGGCAAGACATACATCAAGTGTTCTCAAACCTTTAAAGACTCAATTTGATAAGATAACTTCAAAGGGGAAACTCAACTCATTACAAGAGAGTAGAGGGGGAGGAGAAACATAAGATCCAACTATAATAGCGAAGCTTGCGATACATCAAGATCGCGCCAAATCAAGAACACGATAGAGAGAGAGATCAAACACATAGCTACTGGTACATACCCTCAGCCCCGAGGGAGAACTACTCCCTCCTCGTCATGGAGAGCACCAGGATGATGAAGATGGCCACCGGAGAGGGATTGCCCCCTCCGGCAGGGTGCCGGAACGGGTCTAGATTGGTTTTCGGTGGCTACGGAGGCTTCTGGCGGCGGAACTCCCGATCTATTGTGCTCCCAGATGTTTTTCGGATATATAGGCGGAAGAAGTACGTCATGGGGGCCACGAGGGGCCCACGAGGGTGGAGGGCGCACCCAAGGGGTGGGTGCCCCCTGCCTCGTGGCCTCCTTGTAGATCCCCTGACGTGCACTTCAAGTCTTCTGGGCTTCTTTCCTTCCAAAAACGAGTTCCATGAAGTTTCAGGTCAATTGGACTCCGTTTGATTTTCCTTTTCTTCGAAACCCTAAAAAAAGTTAAAAACAGAAACTGGCACTGGGCTTTGGGTTAATAGGTTAGTCCCAAAAATGATATAAAAGTGTATAATAAAGCCCATAAACATCCAAAACAGTATATAATATAGCATGGAGCAATCAAAAATTATAGGTACGTTGGAGACGTATCAGCATCCCCAAGCTTAATTCCTGCTCGTCCTTGAGTAGGTAAATGATAAAAACAGAATTTTTGATGCGGTGTGCTACTTGGCATAATTTCAATGTAATTCTTCTTAATTGTGGTATGAATATTCAGATCCGAAAGATTCAAGAAAAAAGTTCATATTGACATAAAAATAATAATACTTCAAGCATACTAACTAAGCAATTATGTATTCTCAAAATAACATGGCTAAAGAAAGTTATCCCTACAAAATCATATAGTCTGGCTATGCTCTATCTTCACCACACAAAATATTTTAATCATGCACAACCCCGATGACAAGCCAAGCAATTGTTTCATACTTTTGGTGTTCTCAAACTTTTTCAATCTTCATGCAATACATGAGCGTGAGCCATGGACATAGAACTATATGTGGAATAGAGTGGTGGTTGTGGAGAAGACAAAATGGGAAGATAGTCTCACATCAACTAGGCGTATCAACGGGCTATGGAGATGCCCATCAATAGATATCAATGTGAGTGAGTAGGGATTGCCATGCAACGGATGCATTAGAGCTATAAATGTATGAAAGCTCAAAAAGAAACTAAGCGGGTGTGCATCCAACTTGCTTGCTCACGAAGACCTAGGGCATTTTGAGGAAGCCCATCATTGGAATATACAAGCCAAGTTCTATAATGAAAGATTCCCACTAGTATATGAAAGTGATAACAAAGGAGACTCTCTATCATGAAGATCATGGTGCTACTTTGAAGCACAAGTGTGGTAAAAGGATAGTAGCATTGCCCCTTCTCTCTTTTTCTCTTATTTTTTTATTTTTTTATTTGGGCCTTCTCCTTTTTATGGCCTCTTTTCTCCTTTTTTTATTTGGGCTTCTTTGGCCTCTTTTATTTATTTATTTTCTTCCGGAGTCTCATCCCGACTTGTGGGGGAATCATAGTCTCCATCATCCTTTCCTCACTGGGACAATGCTCTAATAATGATGATCATCACACTTTTATTTACTTACAACTCAAGAATTACAACTCGATACTTAGAACAAGATATGACTCTATATGAATGCCTCCGGCGGTGTACCGGGATGTGCAATGATGCATGAGTGACATGTATGAAAGAATTATGAACGGTGGCTTTGCCACAAATACAATGTCAACTACATGATCATGCTAAGCAATATGACAATGATGAAGCGTGTCATAATAAACGGAACGGTGGAAAGTTGCATGGCAATATATCTCAGAATGGCTATGGAAATGCCATAATAGGTAGGTATGGTGGCTGTTTTGAGGAAGGTATATGGTGGGTTTAAGGTACCGGCGAAAGTTGCGCGGTACTAGAGAGGCTAGCAATGGTGGAAGGGTGAGGGTGCGTATAATCCATGGACTCAACATTAGTCATAAAGAACTCACATACTTATTGCAAAAATCTATTAGTTATCGAAACAAAGTACTACGCGCATGCTCCTAGGGGGATAGATTGGTAGGAAAAGACCATCGCTCGTCCCCGACCGCCACTCATAAGGAAGGCAATCAATAAATAAATCATGCTCCGACTTCATCACATAACGGTTCACCATACGTGCATGCTACGGGAATCACAAACTTCAACACAAGTATTTCTCAAATTCACAACTACTCAACTAGCATGACTCTAATATTACCATCTTCATATCTCAAAACAATCATCAAGTATCAAACTTCTCTTAGTATTCAACACACTCATAAGAGAATTTTATTATTCTTTAATACCTAGCATATTAGGATTTTAAGCAAATTACCATGCTATTTAAGACTCTCAAAATAATCTAAGTGAAGCATGAGAGTTCATCTATTTCTTCAAAATAAAACTACCACCATGCTCTAAAAGATATAAGTGAAGCACTAGAGCAAATAACAAACTACTCCGAAAGATTTAAGTGAAGATCAATGAGTAGTCGAATAATTATGAAACTATATGAAGACTCTCTAACATTTAACAATTTCAGATCTTGGTATTTTATTCAAACAGCAAGCAAAACAAAATAAAATAAAATGACGCTCCAAGAAAAACACATATCATGTGGCAAATAAAAATATAGCTCCAAGTAAAGTTACCGATGAACGAAAACGAAAGAGGGGATGCCTTTCGGGGCATCCCCAAGCTTAGGCTTTTGGTTGTCCTTGAATATTACCTTGGGGTGCCTTGGGCATCCCCAAGCTTAGGCTCTTTCCACTCCTTATTCCATAGTCCATCAAATCTTTACCCAAAACTTGAAAACTTCACAACACAAAACTTAAATTAGAAAACTTGTAAGCTCCGTTAGCGAAAGAAAACAAAAGACCACTTCAAGTTACTGTAATGAACTCATTCTTTATTTATATTGGTGTTAAACCTACTGTATTCCAACTTCTCTATGGTTTATAAACTATTTTACTAGCCATAGATTCATCAAAATAAGCAAACAACACACGAAAAACAGAATCTGTCAAAAACAGAATAGTCTGTAGTAATCTGTAACTAACGCAAACTTCTGGAACCCCAAAAATTCCAAAATAAATTTCTGGACGTGAGGAATTTATATATTAATCATATGCAAAAAGAATTAACTAAATATCACTCTCCAATAAAAATGGCAGCAATTCTCGTGAGCGCTAAAGTTTCTGTTTTTGACAGCATGATCAACAAGACTTTCCCCAAGTCTTCCCAAAGGTTCTACTTGGCACAAACACTAATTAAAAGCATAAAACCACATATAAACAGAGGCTATATGAATTATTTATTACTAAACAGAAACAAAAATCAAGGAAAAAATAAAATTGGGTTGCCTCCCAACAAGCGCTATCGTTTAACGCCCCTAGCTAGGCATGATGATTTCAATGATGCTCACATAAAAGATAAGAATTGTAACATAAACAGAGCATAATGAAGAATATGACTAACGCATTTAAGTCTAACCCACTTCCTATGCATAGGGATTTTGTGAGCAAACAACTTATGGGAACAAGAATCAACTTGCATAGGAAGGTAAATCAACTTGCATAGGAAGGTAAAGCAAGCAAAACTTCAAAAATTTAAGCACATAGAGAGGAAACTTGATATTATTGCAATTCCTACAAGCATATGTTCCTCCCTCATAATAATTTTCAGTAGCGTCATGAATGAATTCAACAATATAACCAGCACCTATAGCATTCTTTTCATGATCTACAAGCATAGAAATTTTATTACTCTCCACACAAGCAAAATTCTTCTCATGAATAATAGTGGGAGCAAACTCAATAAAATAATTATCATGTGAGGAATAATCCAATTGAAAACTAAAATCATGATGACAAGTTTCATGGATATCATTATTCTTTATATCATACAAGTCATCACAATAATGATCATAGATAGCAACTTTGTTCTCATAATCAATTGGAACCTCTTGTAGAATAGTGGAATCATTACTAAATAAAGTCATGACCTCTCCAAATCCACTTTCATCAATATAATCATCATAAATAGGAGGCATGCTTTCATCATAATAAATTTGCTCATCAAAACATGGGGGACAAAAAATATCATCTTCATCAAACATAGCTTCCCCAAGCTTGTGGCTTTGCATATCATTAGCATCATGGATATTCAAGGAATTCATACTAACAACATTGCAATCATGCTCATCATTCAAATATTTAGTGCCAAACATTTTGATGCATTCTTCTTCTAGCACTTGAGCACAATTATCCTTTCCATCATACTCATGAAAGATATTAAAAAGGTGAAGCGTATGAGGCAAACTCAATTCCATTTTTTATAGTTTACTTTTATAAACTAAACTAGTGATAAAACAAGAAACTAAAAGACTCAATTGCAAGATCTAAAGATATACCTTCAAGCGCTAACCTCCCCGGCAACGGCTCCAGAAAAGAGCTTGATTTCTACTACACAACCTTCTTCTTGTAGACGTTGTTGAGCCTCCAAGTGTAGAGGTTTGTAGGACAGTAGCAAATTTCCCTCTATTGGATGACCTAAGGTTTATCAATCCGTAGGAGGCGTAGGATGAAGATGGTCTCTCTCAAGCAACCCTGCAACCAAATAACAAAGAGTCTCTTGTGTCCCCAACACACCCAATACAATGGTAAATTGTATAGGTGCACTAGTTCGGCGAAGAGATGGTGATACAAGTGGTATATGGATAGTAGATAATTGTTTTTTGTAATCTGAAAATATAAAAACAGCAAGGTAACGAATGATAAAAGTGAGTGTAAACGGTATTTCAATGATAGTAAACAAGGCCTAGGGTTCATACTTTAGCTAGTGCAAGTTCCCTCATCAATAATAACATAATTGGATCATATAACTATCCCTCAACATGCAACAAAGAGTCACTCCAAAGTCACTAATAGCGGAGAACGAACGAAGAGATTATGGTAGGGTACGAAACCACCTCAAAGTTATTCTTTCCAATCAATCCGTTGGGCTATTCCTATAAGTGTCACAAACAGCCCTAGAGTTCGTACTAGAATAACACCTTAAGACACAAATCAACCAAAACCCTAATGTCACCTAGATACTCCAATGTCACCTCAAGTATCCGTGGGTATGATTATACGATATGCATCACACAATCTCAGATTCATCTATTCAACCAACACATAGAACCTCAAAGAGTGCCCCAAAGTTTCTAGCGGAGAATCACGACGAAAACGTGTGCCAACCCCTATGCATAGGTTCATGGGCGGAACCCGCAAGTTGATCACCAAAACATACATCAAGTGAATCACGTGATATCCCATTGTCAGCACAGATACACACGGCAAGACATACATCAAGTGTTCTCAAACCTTTAAAGACTCAATTTGATAAGATAACTTCAAAGGGGAAACTCAACTCATTACAAGAGAGTAGAGGGGGAGGAGAAATATAAGATCCAACTATAATAGCAAAGCTCGCGATACATCAAGATCGTGCCAAATCAAGAACACGAGAGAGAGAGAGAGAGATCAAACACATAGCTACAGGTACATACCCTCAGCCCCGAGGGAGAACTACGCCCTCCTCATCATGGAGAGCACCGGGATGATGAAGATGGCCACCGGAGAGGGATTTCCCCCTCCGGCAGGGTGCCGGAACGGGTCTAGATTGGTTTTCGGTGGCTACAGAGGCTTCTGGCGGTGGAACTCCCGATCTATTATGCTCCCAGATGTTTTTAGGATACATAGGCGGAAGAAGTACGTCAGGGGGGCCACGAGGGGCCCACGAGGGTGGAGGGTGCACCTAGGGGGTGGGCATGCCCCCTGCCTCGTGGCCTCCTCGTAGATCCCCTGACATGCACTTCAAGTCTTCTGGGCTTCTTTCCTTCCAAAAATGAGTTCTGTGAAGTTTCAGGTCAATTGGACTCCGTTTGATTTTCCATTTCTTTGAAACCCTAAAACAAGGTACAAACAGAAACTGGCACTTGGCTCTAGGTTAATAGGTTAGTCCCAAAAATGATATAAAAGTGTATAATAAAACCCATAAACATCCAAAACAGTAGATAATATAGCATGGAGAAATCAAAAATTATAGATACGTTGGAGACGTATCACTCCTCTGGGGTCACAATCAGTGAAGAAGGTTGGCGGAGTCTTTCCATAGTGAAAGGGGGGAGACCGGTCGACTACCAGGAGTCGGGACGTCTTTGCGGTAGAGCCAGGTCGACTGCCACCCTCGGACTGACTCGGGAAGGGTCATGGAAGGAAAAGCGCTTCTACCCCTAGTTTGAATCACTAAACCCCCGCACATCTGGATCACGTGCATCTTTTTGTCAGTCAGATTTGCTCTCTTCATCGTTTGGGAATGGCAAGTAAAGATGTGTTTGAAGAGACCCCAGTGTGGTTGGCAGCCCAGAAAGTTTTCGCACAGAGAGATGTACGCAGCAAGATATGTGACTGTGTTGGGGGGAAATGGTGAATCTGGGCACCGAAAAAGTTCAAGAAACCCCGAAAGAACGGACGTAGGGGAAGGGAAAATCTTGATCCACGTGGGTGGTGAGAAGGACACGCTCACCCTCACGCGGGTGGGGCTCGGATTCCCCCTCTGGCAACCTCCAAGATTTATCAGCAATCATGCCATCCTCGGCGAGCCTCTCCAGATCTTCCTGCACGATGATGGAGCGGATTTAGTCTCCCAGGATCCAACCAGGCGGCAGACCGGACCGCGACGACGGCCCCCGAGCCGTCTTCTTGCCTTTCGCTATCGTCGACACCTTCTTCACGCGCTCCATGGACGCGGTCTTGTCCTTCCCCATGTCGGCGGAGTGCATGTGTACTGGGCGAAAGTGTCGAGAGCAGAGAGACGCGCGGTGGAGAAGCAGAGGAGAAGAGGACCGAATGAGGAGCACTATACATTGCATCGACCTGAGCGCTCTTTATAGGGTCACTTCCGAGTGGCTGGCCGGTGGGCCCAAGCGATATTATCACATCAAGCAGCAGACGCTCACCCGATACGCGGCAAAAAAGACGGTGCAAAAATCGAGGCGCCTCTGTCTATCTGTTCCGCTTACTGCGCCACTCTCCGTCCCGCGCGCTTCTCCACAATTTCGAATCCCGTGAAATCTGGGAACCGCAGAGCAATCAAACGCGCCAAAGATTTCACACCCTAATTCACTTGAAGATTTACAACGTAATTCACTCGATGACCACATGATCGATTAAGGCGACTAACACAAGGTTAAAAGTTCCAGTACAATTTCCAGACTCCGATGAAATGCCTCCGAAGCATAGAATCAAATTGGAAATAGCTTCAACCTTACTTCACCCGGACCTTAATCCATTCAGGGGCTAATGGCAATGCCATGTACTTAGGGTAGGGTCATAGGCCTGACCTAGATGCCCTACTCAAGGACATTTCCCTAGAGTCAAAGACATTTGAAGTACAATAGAAGATACTAACTGCAATCACCTTGGAGTGCAAGCCACTCAACCAATTATTCCACTCGACCAAGACAGAGTCACTCAACCGTACGAAGAATCACTCAGAGTATAGAAGATCTAAATCCACCCCAGGATGGAAAGGGTTAGGTGTTCACTCCGTAGTCTTAAAGGTCATTAATAGTCATTATAGCAGGCGTTACCATTAATGCCTCTGTCTTAACATACATTGAACCCTGTGTAACTGAGGGCTGGAGGGGCCTGGCGCACTCTATATAAGCCACCCCTCCTCTGCACAAGGGTTCGCACCCCCTGTAACTCTCACACACATTCCAGTCGACAAGCTTCCAGGCACCGAGACGTAGGGCTGTTACCTCCTTCGAGAGGGGCCTGAACTCGTAAAACTAGTGTGTACAACCTCGCCATAACTAGGACCTTTCCTCCTCCTTCGTACTCCCTATACTTACTGTCATACTTACTCCCACAACACTTTTTCGCCAAGTATCGGGCGAGCGTCTACTGTGGGATGTGATAAGATCGCTTGGGCCCAGCGGTAAGCCACTTGAAAGCGGCCCTATAAAGAGCGCTCGGGTCGTTGCAATGTATAGTGCTCCTCATTCGGTCCTCTTCTCCTCTGCTTCTCCACCGCGCGTCTCTCTACTCTCAATGTTTCCGCACAGTCCGCGTGCCGCGTGCACTCCGCCGCCATGGGGAATGACAAGATCGCGGCCCTAGAACGCGCGAAGAAGGTGTCGGTGGCGGCGAAAGGCAAAAAGACGGCCGGGGGTCATCGTGGCGGTCCGGTCTGCCGCCTGGTTGGATACAGGGGGACTGGATCTGCTCCATCGTCATGCAGGAAGATCTGGAGAGGCTTGCCGAGGACTGCATGATTGCTGATAAATCTTGGAGGTTGCCGGAGGGGGAACCTGAGCCCCAGCCACGTGAGGGTGAGCGTGTCCTCCTCACCACCCACGCCGATCGAGGTTTTCTCCTTCCCCCACATCCGTTCTTTCGGGGTTTCTTGAACTTTTTTGGTGCCCAGCTTCACCATCTCCCCCCAACATAATCACATATCTTGTTGCATACATCTCTTTGTGCGAAAACTTTCTGGGCTGCCAACCACACTGGGGTCTCTTCAAACACATCTTTACTTGCCGTTCCCAAACGGTGAAGAGAGCAAATCCTACTGATGAAAAGACGCATGTGATCCAAATGTGCGGGGGTTTAGGGATTCAAACTAGGGGTAGAAGCGCTTTTCCTTCCATGACCCTTCCCGAGTCAGTCTGAGGGTGGCAGTCGACCTGGTTCTACTTCAAAGACATCCCGACTCCTGGTCAGTCAACTGGTCTCCCCCTTTCACTATGGAGCGACTCCGCCAACCTTCTTCACTGATTGTGACCCCAAAGGAGAAAGGCAAGGTGTCCCTTTTAGTCGACCAAGTCATGAATTTAGTCCGGGAAGGTGTGAGTGGCATGGATCTGCTGGAGGTGTTCCTCAGTCGATGTATCCAGCCTCTCCAAGTCCGTGATCATCTAGTGTGGATGTACTCGGGCCCTGGAGACACCGCTCGGGTCCACCCAAAGGAGGTTGCCGAGGAGATGGTTGCTCAATGGCTGCGGAGCATTACTAGGAACAAAGATAACCCAGAGGGTACATGAGGGTTCTGCCATTCGGCGCCGAACATGAGCCGGAAGAGGTCAGGTTCAAAATGCCGAGTGTTTTCTTCTTCCGATCTGCAACTGCTCCTGAATCCAACTGATACTTGTAGCTTATGTTTTGCAGATTTATACCAAGATGTATTCGATGCCAAACGAGGAGTAGCTCCAAGAGGGAGTGGAGAGTGATGCTGACAGTCCCGAATGGGAGTATGAGGATGACAGTGACGAGGACGATGAGGACTCGAGCAGCGGCGAGGAGGTTGACTCGCCACCATTCTCAGAATGTCGATCCAAACAATCGCAAGATCCTACGGGCGGGCGCGGAAAAACAGCTCCGGCAGGTACGGAAGTTCCGAAGCGCACTCGGACCTCGACCCTCGAACCGTCGGAGAAGGACGCGAAGCAGCCCAAGATCAAGGTGGATGTTCCTCTTGCCTCTGCGTAAGTGTTTTGTTTCTTCTCTTTGTCTTTGTTTTTTGATTGGGAACTTCTTTCTTTATTTGACCGAGTGAAGTTAAGATCTTTCAGCGTTGCTACTTCTAGGACGTCCATGGATATTGACAAGGAGCGGGATGACACGGAAACCGCAGACGCGGCCACTTCCTGGGTAGGTACATGATCGACACCAAAGCTCTTACTTCGCCAACTATTTTGATGGTCGACTGAACTCTTACGGTTGAGTGTTTTGTAGCACCACCGCATGTTATCCAACATCCAGACGATGACGATGATGAAGAAGTGCCACAAAGGGACACAATGAGGAAGGGCAGGATTCTGAGCAAGAGGGTGTCTGCCAGCAAAGCATCTCACTCGACATCAGCATCAGAACCAGTCGTTCAGCAACTTGATAATCCAGTTTGGACTTCCGTTTGTTTTGCTGATCCTTTGTCGACTGACATGCCCTCGGTGTCGACTGCTCAGGCCCCTGCTCCGACTATGCAAACTCATGCTTCAGCTCCACCGGCCACGTCGTCAGTTCCATCATCTCCTTTGTTTGTTACTCACCATGTCCTAGAAGACCAAGTAGGATCTGCCAAGGAGGCCATGATCCAAGCAGGTGTAATGATGGACCAACTGAAAGTGGTGTACGACAACAGCAAGGCCGCCTATGACGCCAGCTCTGCCCTCCAGGCCAATGCCCAAGTAAGTGGGATTGTAAGTTGATTTCTGATTGGTTTCTAGCTTGGCCTTTGCTCTGTTAGTATATGCTATTTGAAAACTACTACTTTATTATTCGTAAGATGTCCGTGGATGAACGTTTTGGAACCTTATGTGCATCTATCATGAGTTCGCACCTTGCATTTGTTCACCCACTAGGTGTTTATCTTTTTCTTTGTAGCTCTTTCACTTGAGTCGACCAGGTCGTGTCGAGTGAACTCTTGAACAAGTGGAGGCATGCTGAGTGCACCCACTAGGTGTAGTCCCCGAGACTGCCCTTGAATGTTTGATTCGGCGGGGGTCTTTGCAAAATGTTTGTTTGTTGTACTTCCACTCGGTTTAGACAGGTCATGTTGAGTGGGAACCGAACCAATGGGGGCACGCTAAGTGCAGCCGCTGGGTGTAGTCCCCGAGACCGCGGTCGGCTGCGGGCAGTCGGTGGTGGTCTGAGAACAGATGTTGTTGTTGTGTTTTTTTACTCCTTCCACTCATGCTGGGCGGACCATGCCAAGTGGGAAATCGAACCAGTGGGGGAATGCCAAGTGCACCCACTGGGTGTAGTCCCCGAGACTACTGTTGAATGTTTGATTCGACAGTAGTCTTAGAACTCCTTATGTCATAATAATCTGACCTTGCATGTTATCACTCGGAAGAGACTAATTCTTGTTTCTCTCGATTGACGTGTCTTGTTGTTGAATGCAAAAATCTTGTGAACTTGGAACCAAATTTGCCGATCTGGAGAAGAAGCAGAGCGAACTCAACCTCAATCTGCAATTGGCCAAGAAGAACCTAAAGAAAGCCCATGATGAAGCTGCTGCCATGGGCGGTAACAACTTGCCGTGTGCTTGCCTTGTAATCTTTTTCCTTTCATCCTTTGAACCAAGTGATTCCACTCGAACAGATGTGTGTAGTGAAAACCGTCAACTCCAAGCTCGTCTCAAGAATGTTATTTCTCTAGACAAAATGAAGCAGGCTCTGGAGCATAAGGACCTTGTTCTTGCAGCGGCGCAGAAGACAGTGCGGGAGAAAACAGAACTTGCTGACAAGAAGCTGGCTTTAGTTGGAAAGTTAGAAGAAGAGAACACCAAGCTGAGAACCACTGTTCATGAAGCAAAGAAGGAAGTCGTGCACCTGAAGGAGGAGAAGATTGCCTTGGCGGACAGAGTTGAAGTTCTCACTCGGAAGAGAGATGAACTGGAAACTTATCTGGGAAGTCTTGCCAAGAAGATGTTCCTCATGATTGAAGGTGCTTTTCTGTATCTGACTGACTATAGAGAACTTTCCCATTATGTTACTGTCACTTCAACACTTTTTTGTGTATGTAGAATTCTGTCAGAACTTCAAGGAAGAAATCGGGCGGATGGAGACAGGCCTGGACCCCATCAAGTCTCCCGTCAAGGACGAAGCTGCAATGAACGTGCTGCGAGTAGAATCTCGCCTTGCCAGTGTCTTGGATTACATTGCTCAACTGAAGGTCGCGTTGTCCCATATCGACAAGGAGTTATGGCCAGGGGATGTGCTTCTGAACGACTTCGAGTCACTGATGGCTCAACTAAACAGCATCCCGGACCGAGTGCAGGCATGGAAGAAGTCAGCTGCCCACTGCGGTGCTGACGTGGCTTTGTCTCTTGTCCGCGTTCATTGCAAGGAAGTCAAAGAAGAGAAGCTGGCGGCTCTTAAAGTTGCCAACACCAAGAAGCTTCAATTCCAATCCATCATGGAGACCTTCATCGACACAACTAGTCGTATTGCAGACGGCATCGACCTTGACAGTTTCGTTGAGCCAGCAAGTCCTCCTCCCACTGAGTGAAAAACTTGATAACTTAACTTTATTAGCCTCGAAATGCCGAGTGATGCTGTAATCGTTAAAATCTTTCGGGTTTGATGCCCGAGTACTTCCGCTGGTGGTTCTGAATCTTCATGGATTTATCCGAACTTGATTGCTTCTTTTGAATGTAGTTGCTTTGTCTTTATTATCTTCAGATTTCTTGACTCGGGCGAATTTAGAATTGTAGTTGAATCTCCAAGTGGGAAGATTGCTCTCCACTCAGAGTAAACATTGTACTTGTGGCATAGCTCGGAGTGCAATGAGACATTATACTTGTGGCGCAGCTCCGAGCGCAACCATACGTTGTACTTGTGGCACAGCTTAGAGAGTGCGACCGAACTTCCGAGTGAGAAGATTGTTCTCCACTCGGAATATTTTTCGTAGCTTAGGCAAGTACAGGATCGCATCTAAGCCCTGGAGTGAGAGGGTTGCTCTTCACTCGGAGTGGTTTTTGTAACTTAGGCAAATCTGGTTCGCAGCTAAGCCCCCGAGTGGGAGGATTGCTCTCCACTCGGAGTAGTTTTTGAAACTTAGGCAAATCTGGTTCACAGCTAAGCCTCTGATTCGAAGGATTGCTCTTCACTCAGAGTAGTTTATGGAACTTAGGCAAATCTGGTCCGAAGCTAACCCCCCCCCCCCCTCGAGTGGGAGGATTGCTCTCCACTCAGAGTAGTTTTTGTAACTTAGGCGAATCTGGTTCGCAGCTAAGCCCCCGAGTGGGAGGATTGCTCTCCACTCGGAGTGTTTTTTTATAACTTAGGCGAGTACGGGATCACTGCTAAGCCTCTGAGTGGGAGGGTTGCTCTTCACTCAGAGTATTTTTTGTAACTTAGGCGAATCTGGTTCGCAGCTAAGCCCCCGAGTGAGAGGGTTGCTCTTCACTCGGAATGTTTTTTTATAACTTAGGGGAGTACGGGATCGCAGCTAAGCCTCCGAGTGGGAGGGTTGCTCTTCACTCGGAGTATTTTTTGTAACTTAGGTGAATTAGGTTGGTAGCTAAGCCCCCGAGTGAGAGGGTCGCTCTTCACTCGGAATATTTTTGAAACTTAGGCGAATAGGGTTTGCGGCTAAGCCCCCAAGTGAGAGGGTTGCTCTTCACTCGGAGTGTTTTTGAAACTTAGGCGAATCGGGTTCGCGGCTAAGCCACCAACTTGGGGATTTGAACACACATGCTTATGTGAAAACAATCATTTAAGATACTGCAAAAATCATGTCTTTGATAATCAAACTGAAGGATTCTTATTACAACTCGTCGATCTGAGTGCTTAGGTATAAAAACGGCGGAGCAGGTCCGCATTCCACGAGCGTGGCTCATCTTATTTCTTGGCTACGTTGTAGAGGTGATACGCCCTGTTGTGGAGCACCTTGGTGGTGATGATGGGCCCTTCCCAGGCCGGAGCGAGCTTGTGAGGTCGTTTCTGGTGCACTCGGAGCACAAGGTCTCCTTCCTAAAACGCTCAACCTTTGACATTTCGGGCATGGAATCGACACAGGTCTTATTCATAGATGGTCGACCTGATCGGAGCCATCTCTCGTTATTCTTCTAGGAGATCAACTGCATCCTGGCGTGCCTGTTTTGCTTCAGCTTTAGAGAAGAGTTCCACTCAGGGAGCACTGTGCAGCAAATCACTCGGGAGCACAGCTTCAGCACCATATACCATCAAGAAAGGGGTTCGATCAGTCGACCGATTAGGAGTCATTCTCAATCCCCACAAGACAGATGGCAACTCAGTCACCCAAGCTCCAGCCGCATGCTTGTGGTCACGCATCAATCGAGGTTTCAGTCCTTGAAGGATCAAGCCATTCACTCTTTCAGCCTGTCCATTCGACTGCGGATGCGCAACGGATGCATAATCGACCCGAGTGCCTTGGGAAGCGCAAAATGCTCTGAACTCATCAGAATCAAAGTTGGATCCATTATCTATGATAATGCTGTGAGGAACTCCATATCGGAATATCACCTCTCTGATGAAACTAATGGCAGTGCTTGAATCAAGATTCTTGATAGGCTTGGCTTCAATCCACTTGGTGAACTTGTCGACTACTACGAGCAAATGAGTGAAACCGCTTCTGCCAGTCTTGAAAGCTCCAACCATATACAACCCCCAAACTGCAAAAGGCCAGACGAGTGGAATAGTCCTTAAGGCAGATGTAGGCTTGTGAGACATGTTTGAGTAAAATTGGCAGCCTTCGCACTTGTCGACTATATCTTTAGCCATCTCATTCGCTCGCAGCCAGTAGAATCCCGCACGGTATGCTTTGGCCACGATGGTCCAAGAAGGCGCGTGGTGACCACTTGTCCCCGAGTGGATCTCATTTAAGATCAGTCGACCTTCTTCTGGAGAGATGCAACACTGGTCTACTCCAGTAACACTTTCTCTGTAAAGCTGCCCACTTATCACCATGAAGGCTTTGGATCTGCGTACAATCTGGCGGGCCTCATCTTCGTCCTCTGGGAGCTCCTTCCTGAGCAGATATGCAATATATGGCACCGTCCAGTCGGGAGTGATCACTAAACCTCCATGATCAAGTCGACTACTGCTAGAACTTCAATCTTAGTCGGATTGGTTGAACTTATCGGTTGCGGGGGCTCCTCTATAAAAGGATCTTCTTGAACTAATGGGGTATGGAGATTCTCCAAGAACACATTACTAGGAATAGGCTTCCGAGTGGAGCCTATCTTCGCCAGATCATCAGTTGCTTGATTCTTGAGTCGGGGTATGTGGTGAGCTCAGCTAAGGTAGCTAAGCGCGCAGCTTCCAGGCATGAGCCTCAGAGGTCTCCCCAATGATGGGGGTATGGAGCGCCTCCACGTTGCGACGATGCAGCTCTTCTCTGTGCTCCGAAGTGAGGGCTACGGGATGATATTCTTCATGACCATGTGATGGGCCGCTGCCGCCATCGCTGCCGCTGCTGCGACGGAACGCAGGCGGGCTGCGAGGCGAGTTGGCCATAAGGACCTTCGCCGTGGGGTCACTACATCCGCACTCGGAAAGAGTGTCCACGAAACCAATCGACATGTCGAATGGTCCATAGAGGGATTCGTCGGGCTTGATAGCCGCGACTTGAGGGGTGGTCGACTGGCGAGCCACCGCGTGCTTTACCCACCAGCTAGAGCTGCGACCGACCGGACCGCCTGCGGGGGCGTACAACGGGGAGAGTGGAAGTCGCGGGAGCCGATGGATACTCGGTCGACGGCTGCCGCAGGAGGACGCCACAGGCACTCGCGCGGAAGTGAGCCACCCCGCGAATGGGAAGGGCCTTGACATCAAGGGGGGCTTCTTGAAGTCAGGAGGAGTCGTCGGTGATGAAGATGAGCGCGCCGAGTTGGATTTCGTGGCCCAAATCCAAACCACCGCGGGAAACCATGTTAATGGAGATTAGAAAAACCGCAACCTCGCCGGAAGTCGCTAAGACTCCTGCTCCATGGTGGGCGCCTACTGTCATGGGAGTGAGTCTAATAGTAAGGATAGGGGGTATGAAGGAGGAGGCAAGGTTATGACGAGGTTGTACACACGAGTTTTACGAGTTAAGGCCCCTCTCGGTGGAGGTAACAACCCTACGTCTTGGTGCTCGGAGGCTTGTCGACTCGAATGTGTGTGTGAGTTACAGGGGGTGCGAACCCTTATGCTAGAGGAGGAGGGTGGCTTATATAGAGTGCGCCAGGCCCCTCCAGCCCTCAGTTGCACATGGTTCAATGTAAGTTAAGACAAAGGCATTACTTGTAACACCGGCTATAATGACTACTAATGACCTTTAAGACTACGGAGTGAACGCCTGACCGTTGCCATCTTGGGGTGGCTTTAGATATTCTATACTCCAAGTGATTCTTCGTACGGTCGAGTGACTATATCTTGGTTGAGTGGAATTGCGGTATCCGAGTGGAATAACTGGTCGAGTGGCTTACACTCCAAGGTGATTTCAGTCGGTATCTTCTGTTGTACTTCAAATGTCTTTGACTCTAGGGAAATGTCCTTGAGTAGGGCATCTAGGTCAGGCATGTGACCCTACTCTAAGTACATGGCATCGTCATTAGAGCTGGCATCATAGACGGCCTTGCTGTTGTCATACACCACTTTCAGTCGGTCCATCATTACACCTGCTTGGATCATGGCCTCCTTGGCAGCTCCTACTTGGTCTTGTGGGACATGGTGAGTAACAAACAAAGGAGATGATGGAACTGATGACGTGGTCGGTGGACCTGAAGGTTGAACTTGCACAGTCAGAGCAGGGGCCTGAGCAGTCGACACCGAGGGCTGGTCAGTCGACAAAGGATCAACAAAAGAAACAAAAGTCCGAACTGGATCACCAAGTTGTTGAATGACTGGTTCTGATGCTGATGTCGAGTGAGACGCTTTGCTAGCAGGCACCCTCTTGCTCAGAGTCCCGCCCTTCCTCCCTGTGTCCCTTTGTCGCACTTCTTCATCATTGTCATCGTCTGGAAGTTGGATAACATCTGGTGACACTTCAAAATACTCGACTGTAAGAGTTCAGCCGACCATCAAAATAGTTGGCAAAGTAAGAGCTTGGGTGTGGATCCGTACCTGCTCGGGAAGTGGCCGCATCATCCTGCTCCTTGTTAATGTCCATGGACGTCCCAGAAGTAGCAGCACTGAAATATCTTAACTTCACTCGGTCAAACAAAGAAAGAAGTTCACAATCAAAATACAAAGACAAAGAGAAGAAACAAAACACTTACGCAGAGGCAGCAGGAACATCCACCTTGATCTTGGGCAAGGCCTTCCGAGGCTTCGGTGGGGCAACCTTGGGCTACTTCGCGGCCTTCTCCGACGGCTCGGGGGTCGAGGTCCGAGTGCGCTTCAGAACTTTCGTACCTGTCGGAGCTGTTTTGCCGTGCCGGCCCGCAGGATCTTGCGATTGTTTGGATCGACGTTCTGAGCAGGGTGGTGAGTCAACCTCCTCGCCGCTAATCGAGTCCTCATCATCCTCGTCACTATCGTTCGCATACTCCCACTCGGCACTGTCAGCATCACTCTCCACTCCCTCTTGGAGCTACTCCCCATTTGGCATCGAATACATCTTGGTATAAATTTGCAGAACATAAGCTACAGTATCAGTCGGATTCAGGAGCAGCTGCAGTTCGGAAGAAGAAAACACTCGGTATTTTGAGCTTGACCTCTTCCGTCTCATGTTTGGCGTCGAATGGCAGAACCCTCCTGGACCCTTTGGGGTTATCTTTGTTCCCAGTAATGCTCCGCGGCCACTGAGCCACCGTCTTCTCGATGACCTCCTCTAGGTGGACACGAGCCATGTCTTCAGGGCCCGAGTACATCCACATTGGATGATCACGGGCTTGGAGAGGATGGATATATTGACTAAGGAACACCTCCAGCAGATCCATGCCAGTCACACCCTCTTGGACTAAATTCACGACTTGGTTGACTAAAAGGGACACCTTGCCTTTCTCCTTTGGGGTCATAATCAGTGAAGATGGTTGGTGGAGTCGCTCCATAGTGAAAGGGGGGAGACCGGTCGACTGACCAGGAGTCGGGACGTCTTTGTAGTAGAGCCAGGTCGACTGCCACCCTCGGACTGACTTGGGAAGGGTCATGTAAGGAAAAGCTCTTCTACCCCTAGTTTGAATCCCTAAACCCCTGCACATCTAGATCACATGCGCCTTTTTGTCAGTCAGATTTGCTCTCTTCACCGTTTGGGAACGACAAGTAAAGATGTGTTTGAAGAGACCCCAGTGTTGTTGGCAGCCCAGAAAGTTTTTGCATAAAGAGATGTACACAGCAAGATATGTGATTGTGTTGGGGGGGGATGGTGAATCTGGTCACCAAAAAAGTTCAAGAAACCCCGAAAGAACGGATGCGGGGGAAGGGAAAAACCTCGATCGACGTGGGTGGTGAGGAGGACACGCTCACCCTCGCGCAGCTGGGGCTCGAATTCCCCCTTTGACAACCTCCAAGATTTATCAGCAATCATGCCATCCTCGGTGAGCCTCTCCAGATCTTCCTGCACGACGGTGGAGCAGATCCAGTCC
This sequence comes from Triticum urartu, assembly GCF_056163025.1. Classification (NCBI taxonomy): domain Eukaryota; kingdom Viridiplantae; phylum Streptophyta; class Magnoliopsida; order Poales; family Poaceae; genus Triticum; species Triticum urartu. The sequence goes on from NC_141873.1 coordinate 226,737,153, forward strand.
CCCTGGATCCAACCAAGCAGCAGAGCTGTAACACCCTGGATGTAACTTTCCATAATTGTAACTCCAAATCTTGCCATTTCTGGCTATGTGATTTGATATGTCCTCCGTGGTTGGGTTTTTTTTGTTTTGCATTTTGTTCATGTCATGCATTTCATCGCATGTCATCATGTGCATCTCATTTGCATTCGTGTTCGTCTCATGCATCCGGTCTTTTCCCCGTTGTCCGTTTCACGATCCGACACTCCCACATGCACCCGCCACACCTTCCAAACCTTATTTCGTGAGCGGGAGAAAATGTTCTCGGAATGGGTCGAGAATTGTTGAGTGGCCTTGGTACATCACCGGTAGGCCACCTGTCAAATTTTGTTCCATTTGGAGGTCGTTTGATGCCCCAACGGTTAATCGGGTAACCGTAAAAGCCCCTCTCTTGTTGCAGCCCAGCACCGCTCCAAAACAGCCCACTAGCCCATTTAAACCCCCTCCATGCTCTCCGTCGTTCAATCACGATCGTGTGGGCAAAAACCGCACCTCATTTGGACTCTCCTAGATCCCCTATCTATATATATGCATCCCCCTCCTAAAAATCTGGGTAAAAACCCTAACCTCGCTCCTCCCGCGCCGCCGGATGTGTCCGACCTCACCGGACGCCCGCCGCCGCCGCCCGGGCCAATCCGCGCCTGACACCCTCATGCCGCCACCCACCGCCGCGGCCCGTGGAGCCCAAGGAGGGCCCGCGTTAGTCCATGCCCCCACCGCCGTCTGCCTCCCCGGTCAAGGCCCGTGCCTCCGCGCCCTTCCTCGCCGCGCGCCGCCGTCTTCCCGTTGTCGCCTCACGCCGGCCGCCTCCGCCGCTGACCGCCTCCACCGCTCGCCAGACGCCGCCGGAGCTCAGCGCCACCGCGAGGAGCTGCCGCCCCGACACCGGATCCGGACGCCCGGAGCTTTGGCCTCCTTCTTCTCCACTCCGGCAAGCTCTTCTCCACTCCGGCCGCAGTTCCCCGCAAGTCCGGCGATGTCTCCGGCGAAACTCCGGCCGCCTCGGTTCATGTGCCTGGAAACCCTTGATCCAGAGGGTGAGAATTCCACCAAGTCCCGAAATCTGTAACATCATGTGCCCTTGTTCATCATGCCATATCTCGATGCTTATAACTCCGTTTTGCGCATATAATATATCAAAATGTTCGTCTCGTGATGCTCTTCATGTTAGTGTCATTTTAATGCATGTTACTGCCCATATTGATGTCCTAATCCTCGTTGCGAAAGTTCTATATGATATTGTCTGCTGGAATTTATCATAACTTGATGATTTGTCATTTTCATTGTATTTTGTGTGTGCATCCTATGAGCATGATGTCTACATGTTTTATGAGCTCCATCATGCCATATTTACAGAGGTGAAGGCTTGTATTTTTAGGAGATGATGAGGACATGAATACCTTGGATACGACGAAAAATATTGCATACATGCATATTTGTCAGGTGATTTCTAGTGCAAACTATTCAATAATTTATTTATGTTATCCAGAACAAAAATACTTCACATACTTTTGTGTTTTTTCTAATTGCAGATGTATGGGACATTTGTACAATCCACATATGAAGATAAGGGAAAAGGAGAAGTTTAGGTTCTATTCAAAAAGTTCTCTCACGTCACTTGTGGGCCAAGAGAAGATAGAGTCCAAGTCTCTCACGTTCTGGATTCAGATTCGGACTGCACAGACATACCTGACTCAAAATGTCAACAACTTTTTCATACGGACTCCGAATTGGGTGATTCTTTTTTTGTTGGAAAGTAGATTTCGTGCTCTTTCCAACCCAATTGGAATCACCTTCAAATTCATCCGGAGAATTGAGATATCAACAAAACAATCTGACGGTGCAGCAGAATCCGAGTCAAATAACAAGTCCAAAGGTGTTGCACCACCTCCACTTGGGCCCGTGAGCCTTGTACGAAGGGTTAGTTTTAGGCTGCCTTGGGATGTCCTTCCACCTCCTTGACCGCCACCCCTTTCTCCTATATAACTAGATCCATCTAGTAGCTTTTTTTCTTGGGATTTGTTTAGTTAAAAGTTAGCCATTGCAACTTCATGTACTTCGTTTGTGTCCAATGGCCAGACCAAGACCGCTTACGGATCCCCACCATTATCAATGATTCATATATATTCGCAATATTCAGATTGCTTTATCATATTCTTGCTCGTTCTTCGATTGCTTGCAGGAATAGACCTTCGTGGTCAGGCTAACCATGCTTCGAGCATCATCAGTAACCTCAGGAGATTGGTTTAGCGATTGCTAAGGCGCAACGTCGTGCACGTTTGTAGTTGGATCGTCAAAGTCGTCTCCACCAAATCGATAGTTATCATATCATCAAAAGATCGGGACACCCTCGCCTCTATCAAATGGTATCAGTTTTCAGGTTGCTCGGTGAGAAATTCCAGTTTTTCCTAGATTAGATTTATTTTCTTACCTATTGTCCAAGAAAAAGCAACAAAAATAAGTTAGATCTATTCATCCTTTGTCCATGCCAGTCTGAGCCTTTGCATTTTTCTTTTCATTACTTGCATAGTTGAATTATCAGTTGCATCGTCGTATCGAGTTGCTGGTCTTAGTGTCTAGTTCATTTAGAGTTTCGAGTTCTGTTCACATTAGTCACGCCGCCGCTGCATCGTTATCCCTTCCGCTATCCACCACCCATCCATCAATTTCCACCATGTGCTACCCATCATTCATTGTCACAATCATAGTTGAGGTCGTTCACATCTTCGATAGATCCAATGTACATCTTATCTAGTTTGTCTTGGAAAGAGGGAGAGATAAAATAGGCAGAGAAAAAAGAGAGAGAAAAAAGGCAGAGAAAAAGGAAAACAAGTTAGAGAAAAAAAGGAGAGTAAGAAAAAAATGTGCGGAAAAGAGAGAGAAAAAGCAAAATTTGGATCTATCTAGATTCAATCTCGTAGTTGAATCCATATTGGAATCTATTTTGTGCACTGTTCAGTAAATCAGACATAACTTCCTCATACGAAGTCCATTTTGGCACCACGAGTACTCAAAACAAAGCTAGCGACGAGCTGCAACTAAATAGTTGCAGAATCTTGTTCAATATTTGGAACCTCAAAATCGTATTCTAAATAGGTCTTTTTGCTCTTTGAAGTTCACGAACACAACTTATTCCAGTTTTTCAGGCCAGTTTTAGAATTTTTTTGACTCCTCATATCAACTCGGAATTGAGTGATTCCTTTTGTGTTTGAAAGCTTGAGTCAACAACATTCTTGAAAAAAATTATCAAAAAAATTGGCACAAACTTTTCCAGAGGAAATTTGGAGAGAAAGTTGTTGATATATCCTTCTTGGCTGTTGTTTCATATCATTATCTTTACTGCTATTGTGATCTTCACTTATATCTCACTGTCCAGAGCTACTTCATATCCTTTATTGATGCTAGTTCTGCTACGCCTTGACCTCATTAGTGTTCTAGGCTCGCGTCTCTAGTCCGGTCTAGCCTAGGACCAGCATAGTACCATCGTTGAACGTTTATTCAACATTGCATCTTTGAATTGATTATTGCTAATCTTTTGCTACCATATATAGCCAACCCAGCTCCACATATTTCTACACCGTGTATATGTCATTCCCCTGGCAATCGATTTACTCAATCTTCAGAGTTATTTGACACCGCTGGTTGCCTGTCACCACCTGCCGCATGGCAAGAACTTGTAAGATATTGATATTTGCTTTACTGTGAGCACTTTACAACCACATCCTAGTAGTTCATTGGAAAATTATTCTCGAATTTTGTTTTTTGTTTCTACTAATCATGACAGGTTCCGGAGATCGAAGTTCTTGGATGATGGACACATCTTCACCATCATGAGAGTTGGGACAACACACACATACACATGGTCAGGTTATCTCTTTACCGTCATTTGAGGGTAGATTTAATCCTGCTATTTATCTAGCTTGGGAGCTTGAAGTAGAACAAGTTTTTACTCACCATGATTTTTCTGAACTTGAGAGAGTATGAGCTACCACTAGAGCATTTACTGGTTTTGCTTTTGTTTGGTGGAGTGTACATTGTAAGAAAAACATTGATAACCAACCCACAACTTGGAAAGTTTTGAGAGCTGTAATGAGACAACAATTTTTTCCTCCTTACTATCGTCGTGAATTGCTTCACAAATTGGAACAATTAAAACAAGGCAGTAACACTGTTCATACTTACTACCAAGAGTTCAAATCTTATATGCATCATTGTGACATGGAAGAATCTAAGGATGATATAATGAATAGATGTTTTGGTGGTTTGAACCATGATATTCGTGCAATATTTCAGTATATTCCTTGTTGCATTAATGGTATGTATGTTCGTGTTTGTACCTTTGAGAGACAGATACAGGAGGATGCATTGGGTGACAACAACTACTACTATTCCAGTTCATGCTCACCACCGCCGGTTGATTCCTCCACCGTTGCACCTACTAGAGCAGCCCCACCTTGGATTGTGAGCGCGACATCATCTCAAGAGTATTGTACATTGTCAATGTCCGTACCTACACCAGCTACGTCTTTGCGACAAGATAACAATAAAGGTATTGATGATATAACTTCACATGAGAATGATGCATGCCTAGTTAACTTGAATGCATCATGTGTTGAGTTACCTGTTGATTTGAGCACACAACCTATTTTAGAGAATCTTGTTACTGTCATGAATGCGTCATGTGATCAAATAACTGAAATACCAACAATTTTGAGTGCACCCATTGAATTAACTGTTGATGCAAAAGAACCGATGTTTAATCATTTTGATATGACCTCTAATCTTGGTGATGATTCTATGTCCAATGACTTATTGCATGTTTGCTTATTTAAGCATGTTGTAGCATGTAAATTTGATGCAAGTGAGGTTTATTCACCAATGTTGGGATGGTTTAATGATGAACATTGTCAATCTTTTGAAATGAATAAGAGCTTCACTTATATATGCAAACTGAGTTGCAATGTTTTCATGCCTTCTACTTCTTGTGATAATTTTTGGCTTTAGATTTTATGAACTATGAAAGTTACTCATGTATACATGTGTCATATGTGCAAAAATCAAGGGAAGTAAAAATGGATGACATATACATATACAACATGTACACCTTGTCTCTTTTGTTAGCCACATTTCAGATTAAGCAACGCCGATGACGGCTTTGTTTTCAAGAAGGGGAGGATGATGAGGACATGAATACCTTGGATACGACGAAAAATATTGCATACATGCATATTTTTCAGGTGATTTTTAGTGCAAACTATTCAATAATCTATTTATCTTATCCAGAACAAAAATACTTCACACACTTGGAGTTGCTTAATAATCTATTTATGTTATCCAGTGCAAAAATAATCTATTTATGTCTAATTGCAGGTGTATGGGACATTTGTACAATCCACATATGAAGATAAGGGAAAAGGAGAAGTTTAGGTTCTGTTCAAAAAGTCCTCTCACGTCACTTTTGGGACAAGAGAAGATAGAGTCCAAGTCTCTCACATTCTGGATTCCGATTTGGATTGCAGACATACCTGACTCAAAACGTCAACAACTTTTTCATACGGACTCCGAATTGGGTGATTTTTTGTTGGAAATTAGATTTTGTGCTCTTTCCAACCCAATTGGAATCACCTTCAAATTCATCCGGAGCATTGAGATATCGACGAAGCAATGTGACGCTGCAGCAGAATCCGAGCCAAACAACAAGTCCAAAGGTGTTGCACCACCTCCACTTGGGCCCATGAGCCTTGTACGACCTAGGTTTAGTTTTAGGCTGCCTTGGGACGTCCTTCCACCTCCTTGGCCGCCACCCCTTGCTCCTATATAAGTAGATCCATCTAGTAGCTTTTTCCTTGGGATTTGTTTAGTTAAAAGTTAGCCATTGCAACTTCGTGTACTTCGTTTGTGTCCAACGACCAGACCAAGACCGCTTACGAATCCCCACCATTATCAATGCTTCATATATATTCGCAATATTCAGATTGCTTTATCATATTCTTGCTCGTTCTTCGATTGCTTGTAGGAATAGATCTTCGTGGTCAGGCTGACTGTGCTTCCGGCATCGTGAGTAACCTCGGGAGATTGGTTTAGCGATTGCTAAGGCGCAACTTTGTGTATGTTTGTAGTCGGATCGTCAAAGTCATCTCCACCAAATTGATAGTTACCATCTCATCGAAAGATCGGTACACCCTCGCATCTATCAGGAGCTATGTGGTGATTAGAACAAGCATGCAAAGTAGGCTATGTGATGTTGTTGATTTCAGACACTTAGTTATTTTACTAAGTCCTTTTCCTGTTACTTTTTGATGCCATGTAAACTTGTTGCTACCATGAGATCCATGCGCATTTTGAGATAGTTCCGTAAGAGTGTTTTGAAGATGTGGTATTGCTCTACCCATTCATGCCTCTGGTTACAATTATGGAGTACTATAGCTTGTCATTTCCATGCTCTAGTTTTGCTAAATATTGTTCTTGGCAGATTGGTAACATGAGATTTAGTTTTGCCATGTGTTTTGCTAGTGATACATGCACCCTATGAACTCTGATCTTGCTATTCTTAGCTTCTTGAACATGTCTACTTGCTGTTGGTTACCTTGTGATGCCATGAAATGCTTTGTGGTGAGTGGCATGAGTTTGCAAAGTTGCTATCGTGAATCTGTTTCTGCCATGTCATATCTTTCTTCCAAGTCTGAAACTAATAATATTACTTGCCATGTTTGCTTGGGTGCGACCATATTTTCCATGCATCTTTGGCCAAAGTTCAGTAAGGGAGTTTTGTTCTATGCTTTGAGTACTAGCATGCCATGCCTTTGGTTACCATGATATGTTCCTGTAGCATGTTGTTTTCTAGCTCTAAACATTGCTACCTGATGTTGTTTTAACATGCTTAGTATTTTCTCTAAGTCTGTGAATCTGTTATTATTTGCATTTTTGCCATGCTATTTTGAGCTTGTTCTAGTGAGTTCTAGCAGAAGCTTGGTGTTCATGAGTTGTAGAGCTTCACGTGTACTTCAATGCCATGTGCTTTATTGCTATGTTGGAGTGCTTTGCATAGTTTCTTGTTGCATTCTAAGTGCTATGATGCCGTTAATCGCATATTTGCGTCATTCTTGTTTTGCTTGTCATTTGCAAACTGTGCATCCGTTTCTGGTGATCCTTATATCGATTTCGACTGAAATCACCCCATCTTTCCAGCGGCATACTTGTTTTGACAAGTTGATGCCTTGTTCATATTCCCCTTCCGGAGTACCCATATGCATTGCACATCATACCTTTTATTCCATGCCATGTCTTGCATCATGTTGCTTTTGCATTGCACCGTGATTGATAGTTGTTCCATTGCTTGTGTTCTTGCTTTGGGTAGAGCCGGGTGACGAGTTCGTGAACAAGGAACCCGTTGAGTACGCTAACGAGGAACAAGCTTTCGACAACTCTGAGAACTTTGCAGGAAAGATGACAATTACCCTCGATATCACTTCTATCTTTGCTTGCTAGTTGTTCGTTCTATCTCTATGTCATGCTACCTACCACTTCTTATCATGCCTCCCATATTGCCATGTCAAGCCTCTAACCCAGCTTCCAAGCAAACTGTTGTTTGGCTAAGTTACCGCTGTAACATCCCAAATTTTCAATTTGGAATGTTATACATAAGTCATTCATGCATATCATATTTTATTTGCATTTCGTTTCGCGATCCTCGAAAATTCTAAGCAACTCAAGGACCCTCGGAGAGAGTTGGGGATTTCTCGGTTTTCATATTTGAATTTTATCAAATATCGAAACGAGGATCAGTTGTTTTATTATTTTTCTCTCCAAAAATATTTCATATTAAAATATATGAGAGGAGATAATATGACTTCTCCAAAATAAACGAAATATTGGAGGAAAATATTAAAATCAACTTTTTGTTTTTATTCAGATTTTATTGCTATTTTATTTGCATAGGAAAAATGCGCATTTTTCAAAATTGCATTTTAGGCCCAAATAAATGTTCACCTTGTCCGACATATTTTTAAAGGACGGGGAAAATTTATTTCGGGATTTTTGGAGTCCGTTTAATATTTCTTTTCTATTTTTTTCCTGCTGTGGAATTATTTAAAAAAAAACAGCGCACCGACCTAACCGGGTCGTGTCTGTCTAGGACTCCTGGCCCGGCCGGCCCTGATAAGCCGGGGGCCCGAGACCCCAGCCCAGCCGCCCGAGCGCCGCCGCCGCCTCGCCTCGCCGCTCGCGCCGCCGTCCCGCTAGCGTCGTCGCCGCCCCGATCTGCCTCGCCGTCGGATCTGCTCAACGCTGCCGCCGCCGACTCGCCAGAGCCGCGCCGCCGCCCGCCGGACTCGAGGTAGCCGTCTGTTTTCTTTTTAAAACCGATTGGTTTTATTTCGTAAACCCCAGTTTCGATTTTTTTTATTAGATCGGTTTTTTCGGTTCGGTTAAATAGCGGAAGCTCGTCCGTACGTTCGTTTTAATGAACAGTTTTCGCCCATTAGTGGCAGACAACGAACACTCGTTCGTTAGCCTGTTCGTCAGTTTTTCTTTTTCTCGGATTTTTGCGATTATTCTCGATCGTGATTTCTGATCCGATTTTCGTTTTAGTTTATCTTTTCGCTCGTTTATCGGAATCAGGCGATTCAAGCGCCTAGATCTTCGCGTCGAAGCCCTCTTTCCCTTTAACCAACTTGAACAAGATTTTGGTACTGTAAAATTTGACTTTATTCTAGATTACTAATCGGACCTTGTTTCTTTCGTAGTTTGTGTTTCGTTGCTCTGTTTGATTCGATTCTTTTTGCAAACCAGAGTTCTTAAGTTGAACTTTCTGGTTACTTCTTCTTATTCGAGTTTTACCCGTGCATCTTTGCTTGATTTCTTATGTATGCTATTGTTTATGTGCGATAGAACACCCGAAGTGCGAAGCGTGCTACTACGAGTCTCCAGGTTTCACGGATCATCAACAAGGCAAGTAACACTTTGATCATACCCTTTATTACCCAGTTTTTATGCATTAGTTCCAATCCTCAAACACTGCATGATTAGGATGTGATTAACTTGTGGGTTTGGGAAGTAGATGATGAGGTAAAACCTATTACCTGTTTTATTATCAAACCCTCGAGAGTTACCTCTACGTTGATTATATTGCTATGCTATGCTCGTAGACGTGGATTGGGTTCGAGTGTATCCCTGACCGATGTGAGATTGTTAATTGATGGTTCAACTTAAGGTGGCAACTTTAATACACATCTGGGTGGATTGCTTGTTTGGGCACCTGGAGAATCCAGTGTTGTCCTAGGATATCCCGGAGTACCCGTGTGATCATCCTACGATCCGCCACCCAGGCTCAAAGGGATCTTAAGATTATTCATGCTAGAAAGTTCCGTGTGCAGCCACGAGCCATTATGGGCTCTGGCATAGTATGAGTAAGTTGTGTGACCTCTTTCAGTGGTGGGCTAGAAGATGTAGAGGGAAAGTAGGTGTAACTGTCCACCCAGAGTAAAGAGTAAATGCTTCTGAAAGACTGTGTCTCGGTCATCCGTTTCTCAAACATCGTGTAGTGCGAGAAATCCAACGGAGGAGATCGAGTCTTGTGGGGAAATGTGCGCAAACCTCTGCAGAGTGTACAATCTAATCATGGTTAGCTGTGTCCCCGTTTATGGACATCTTGATTATCTAGTACTTGGATTATCCTATGGTATCTCATGACTCTAAATTAATTTGTTGGGTTAATGAACTACTTTAATTGGGATTGAGTTGGAGGAACCTTCTTAATGATGTCTCAACTACCATGATAGTTAAAATAAAACTTATTCCTTTGTTGTAGGGAAAAATTGGCTTTTCGCAAAAACCTTAACCATACAGCCTCCACCAGCCAAATATGCATATAGTGTTAGCATTATTTCTGTTCATTGCTCTACTGTGTTACATTGCCAGCATATTCCATGTGCTGACCCGTTTTCGGGCTGCGACATATCTCGTTGCAGACTTTTCAGACGAGGAGTAAGGTTCGCTAGGTCGTTGCCGTGCAGCTCAGCTATGCCGTTGGAGTTGATGGGCTCACTTTATCTTCCAAGCCTTCTGTTGTTATCGTATTAGATGGCCTTAAGCCATATTTATTGTAATAAGTTCTCTCTTGGAGACATTCAATGTAATAAGTGAGTGATTGCTACTCTGTTACAAATCCTTCGAGTACTGTGTGTGTCAGCATTACCGATCTAGGGATGACACTGAAGCACAGAGACTTGACCGTTTGAGGTCGAGTCGCTACAAAGATGGTATCAGAGCACACGCTGAGTATAGGACAAGACCACTAAGCTAAAGCCCTAGATCACTACTCTCTTATCATTTCTGACTCCTCTCCATTTTCTACCCTTTAGGATGGTGGACGCAAGGAACCAGTTTGCACAACCAGATGAAGAAGCACCTTTTGGACGACACTTGAAGGAAGTCACTAAGTACCTGAACATTGGAATACCAAGCTTCACCGGTACTTACAATGCCACTTTACCAAAAGAGGAGCGATGGATGATTCAAGTTCAAGTTCTAGGAAGGACATTCATGCCAGTCACTAAGCCCATAGAGTTTTCCTTTGATGCACCAACTTGGAGTATAGGAAAGAGTATGGCAGCCCACATCTCCATGGGACGAATTGGAGAAGTTTACCATAAGGAGCTTAAGGATACTATCTACCAGATTTGTGGGCGCCGAGATGAGCAATGGGAGATGATCAGCACTAGGAAGGATAGATCAATCGCAGCTTTCATCCAGGAGTTAAACCAGCACATTTGTCGCCAGGAGAATCAGATGTGCGCAGGCATGATAGATTTGAAGAAGGCAATGACAAGGATCACGGAGCTGGAGGAAGAACTCAAGGCTACTCGCGAAGATTATGAGGAGGAAATCGTCGTACTAGTCGATAAGAATGTCGACCTGACAATGAAGCTAGGAGTATTCATGGGAGACCCCGCGCCAGGAGGAGAAGATGAGAACCTAAGGAGATTCATTCAGAAGACTACATCATCATCGACAACACCGATTCCGACCCCGACGACAGCGATGATGACTTTGAAGACGAAGCTGGAGCAGACATCATGGAGTCTTCCACTGATCAAAATTTCTAGATGACCACCAAAACAGTAGTAGTAGTCTACCATGTATATAGTATAGCCTGAGCACTTTTGTAACGATAGTTAGATCGATTTGTACGCCCTTGCTTGCTTGATTGCGTGATATGATTGTGTTTGTCTCATGTGCATATGGGTAGTGTTTTCCTCACTAGACCTCATTCTATTCTATTTCTCGTCCCTCTAAACCCTCAGATGCCTCCGAGATGTGACCCCGGATTTACCTCCACCGTAGCTCACTCAGTTGATCCAGCAGAAGAATACACTGATGCAGTTGTTAGTTCAGAACCAAGGCAACAATAACCCACCGCGACCACCACCCATGTTTTTCCCTCAGACCTGGTAATTTTGGAGTCACAAGGATTGGATATGATACTGGGAATGGATTGGCTATCGATGTATGTGGGAAACATCGATTGCACGAGTAAGTCAATTTTGCTGACCACCCCGGAGGGAAAAAGGATCAAGTATGTATCTAGGCATGCGCCTAGGAGGAGCCAAGTAAATACCCTCACGGGAGTTGTTCAGGAGGAACTGCCTGTAGTGAAGGATTACCCAGAGGAGTTACTAGGCATGCCACCGGATCGAGATATCGAGTTTTTGATAGAGCTATTGCCAGGTACCGGGCCAATATCAAAGAGACCCTACCGAATGCCTGCAAACGATCTAGAAGAGATCAAGAAGCAGATTAAGGAGCTATTGGAGAAAGGTTGCATTCAACGAAGTTCATCACCATGGGGAGCCCCAGTGCTTTTGGTGGATAAGAAGGATAAGTCTCTAAGAATGGTTGTTGATTATCGTGTGTTGAATGAAGTGACGATTAAGAACAAGTACCCCCTGCCGATGATCAATGATCTATTTGACCAGTTGATAGGAGCTAAAGTGTTTTCGAAGATCGATCTGCGATCTGGATATCACCAGCGGAAGATTCGAGAGAAGGATATACCTAAGACAGCTTTCACCACAAGGTACGGGCTGTATGAGTATACGGTCATGTCTTTTGGATTGACTAACGCCCCTGCCTATTTCATGAGTATGATGAACAAGGTGTTCATGGAGTTCTTGGATAAGTTCATTGTGGTGTTCATTGATGATATCTTGGTATACTCGAAGAGTGAAGAGGAGCACAAGGAACATTTGCGTTTAGTTCTCGAGAAGCTCAGAGAACACCAGTTCTATGCCAAGTTCAGCAAATGTGAGTTTTGGTTGAAGGAAGTTGGATTTCTTGGACATGTTATATCAGGAGAGGGTATAGCAGTGGACCCAACCAAGGTTCAGTCAGTCACTGAGTGGTTGGCACCCACCACAGTTGGAGAGATCCGTAGTTTTCTTGGACTCGCGGGATATTATCGAAGATTTATTGAAAATTTCTCTAAGATTGCGAAGCCTATGACGACGTTGTTGAGGAAGGATACCAAATTCCATTGGACTGAAGAATGTGAAGCAAGTTTCCAGGAGTTGAAGAAACATTTGACTATAGCCCCAATGATGATTCTGCCGGATATACGCAAGGACTTCCGAGTGTATTGCGATGCTTCTCGCTTAGGACTAGGAGGAGTACTGATGCAGGACAGAAGAGTTGTTTCGTATGCCTCACGAAAACTGAAATCGCATCAGTTAAATTATGCCACGCATGATTTGGAGTTGGCTAGCGTAGTGCATGCGTTGAAGACTTGGAGACATTTTCTCATCGGAAACCGTTGCGATGTATACATGGATCACAAGAGTTTGAAGTACATCTTCACACAGAAGGAGCTTAACCTCAGGTAGAGGAGATGGTTGGAGCTCATAAAGGATTATGATATGAAGCTGCATTATCATCCAGGAAAGGCCAATGTCGTAGCAGACGCTTTGAGCCTTAAGAGTTACGTTAACACCCTCGTAAGCGGAGGGATGCGAAAGGAGTTAGCCGAGGATCTTAGGGAACTTCGATTGGAAATAGTTCCTCAAGGGTTTTTGGCAACATTGGAGGTCAAAGCAACACTATTGGAAAAGATTTGAGAAGCTCAAAAGGATGACAAAGAGATCGCTGAGATAAAGGAGAAAATGGGTGAAGGAAAAGCCAAAGGTTTTCGTGAGGATGAGCACGGCACCTTGTGGTTTGAGGACCGTATATATGTGCCCAATAAAGCAGAGATCAGGAAGTTGATACTACAGGAAGCCCATGACTCGCCATACTCGATACACTCCAGAAACACTAAGATGTATTTGGATTTGAAGGAGCGTTTCCGGTGGACTGGTATGAAGAAGGATATTGCCGAGTATGTAGCCGTATGTGATGTATGTCAGAGAGTGAAGGCAGAACATCAAAAGCCAGCAGGATTGCTACAGCCTGTGCCGATACCCGAATGGAAGTGGGATAAGCTTGGCATGGATTTTATCACCGGATTTGCCAGGACCAAATCGGGATATGATTCTATATGGGTAGTAGTTGATCGCTTGACCAAAGTGGCTCACTTTATCCCCGTAAAAACCACGTATACAAGTGCGAAGTTGGCCAAGATATACATGACCAGGATCGTATGTCTGCATGGAGTTCCGAGGACAATCGTATCAGATAGAGGAACACGATTAACCTCAAAGTTTTGGCACCAGCTGCACTAGACCTTGGGTACCAGACTGGAGTTCAGTACAGCTTTTCACCCGCAGACAGATGGACAGGCCGAGAGAGTCAATCAGATTCTGGAGGACATGTTGAGAGCTTGTGCATTAGACTACGGATCTAGTTGGGACGATAATTTGCCCTACGCAGAGTTCTCATACAACAATAGCTACCAGGACAGTTTGAAGATGGCACTGTTCGAAGCATTGTATGGGAGAAGATGCCGAACACCGTTCATGTGGGATGAAGTTGGAGACCGCTAGTTGTTTGGACCATATTTGATTAAGGAATCAGAACAGAAGGTTAAACTAATTCGAGATAGACTGAAGGTAGCTCAGTCCCGGCAGAAAAGTTATGCAAATTCAAAATGCAAGGAGATAGTTTATGAAATCGGAGAGAGAGCGTATCTGCGAGTGTCACCTCTTCGAGGTGTTAAACATTTTGGTGTCAAGGGGAAATTAGCCCCGAGATTTGTGTAACGCCCTCGATGCGGCTATATCTACCACGTGTCGAAGCACGACTTAGAGGTATAACCACATTGAAAGCAATGTCGCAAGTGAGGTAATCTTCACACAACCCATGTAATACATAAGGGAAAGAGATACATAGTTACAATCGCCACTTCACACAATTACATGAATAAAGCATTACAACATCCAAATACAATCAAGGTCCGACTACGGAACCAAAATAAAAGAAGAACCCCAAATGCGACAAGGTCCCCGATCGACCCCAACTGGGCTCCACTACTGATCAACTAGAACGAAACAACACAAAGGACAAGATCTTCTTCGAGCTCCTCCTTGAGCTTGGTTGCGTCATCTGCATGGTAACTTCGGCACCTGCAAGCTGGTTTTGGAAGAATCTATGAGCCACGGGGACTCAGCAATCTCACACCCTCGCGATCAAGACTATTTAAGCTTATGGGTAAGGTAAAAGGTATGAGGTGGAGCTGCAGCAAGCGACTAGCATATATGGTGGCTAACATACGCAAATGAGAGCGAGTAGAGAAGAAAAAGCACGGTCGATAAAAGTATGATCAAGAAGTGATCCTAGAACAACCTACGTCAAGCATAACTCCAACACCGTGTTCACTTCCCGGACTCCGCCGGAAAGAGACCATCAAGGTTACACACGCGGTTGATGTGTTTTAATTAAGGTCAACTTCAGGTTTTCTACAACCGGACATTAACAAATTCCCATCTGCCCATGACCGCGGGCACGGCTTTCGAAAGTTCAAATCCCTGCAGGGGTGTCCCAACTTAGCCCATGACAAGCTCTCACGGTCAACGAAGGAATAGACCTCCTCCCTAGACGTTCCGATCAGACTCGGTACCTCGGTTCTTCAAGACATTTCGACAATGGTAAAATAAAACCAGCAACACCGCCCGAATGTGCCGACAAATCCCGATAGGAGCTGCACATATCTCGTTCTCAGGGCACACTCAGATGAGCTCTCCATACAACTAAAACCAAACCTCGAGCTTCCCTGTGGGGGCGCTGCACAGGACTCTAGTTTGGACCAACACTCGGAGGAGCACTGGCCCGGGGGGGGTAAAATAATGATGACCCTCAGGAGCGCGACTCCCAAGGGAAAAGAAAAGGCTAGGTGGCGAATGGTAAAACCAATGTTGGGCATTGCTGGAGGAGTTTTATTCAAGGCGAACTGTCAAGGGGTTCCCATTATAGCCCAACCGCGTAAGGGACGCAAAATCCGGGAACATAACACCGATATGACGGAAACTAGGGCGGCAAGAGTGGAACAAAACACCAGGCATAAGGCCGAGCCTTCCACCCTTTACCAAGTATATAGATGCATTAATTAAATAAGATATATTGTGATATCCCAACAAGTAAACAGGTTCCAACAAGGAACAACATCTCCATGTTCCAACAAGGAACAAACTTCAATCTTCACCTGCAACTAACAACGCTATAAGAGGGGCTGAGCAAAGCGGTAACATAGCCAAACAACGGTTTGCTAGGACAAGGTGGGTTAGGGGCTTGGTTCAACAATATGGGAGGCATGATAAGCAAGTGGTAGGTATCGCAGCATAGGCATAGCAAAAGAGCGAGCAACTAGCAAGCAAAGATAGAAGTGATTTCGAGGGTATGGTCATCTTGCCTGAAGTCCCGCAAGGAAGAAGAACGAGTCCATGAAGAGGGAAAATGGACGTAGTCGAATGGGTCCTCACAAACGCGACGTTACCGGATTACCGAGAAGAAGTACACCGGAAAGAAAGCAAACAACATAGTAAACAACCACCACATAACATGGCATGATGCACAATCAAGTATGATGCATGTCCGGTTTAATGAAGCATGGCATGACAAAGTGCACAGACAATCCTACAAATTAAGTGGAGTTCAATATGCAACGAGTTGCATATTGACGGAGCACCACATCAATTATTTAGTTCGATCTCGTTTATGTACCCAACAATATTAAATGTTGTTAAACATGGCAAGAGGGTGAAGCAAATGAAAACTACCCATCTAGTCAAGTTTAAATGAGGCCGGGAACAACAAACAACAAATCCGGAAACTCCTCATGTGCATATATTAGGTTAGGTCCTGTTCTGCCCTAAACCATATTTTAGAGTTGTTAGGCATGCAAAACAATGTCACCATGATAAACTAGAAAAAATTCTACCCCATTTACATATAAAGTTTGTTAAAAACGGAGCTACGGTTATTTAGTTATGAATTAAACCATTTTAGCATGGCATAGGAGCAAATTTAACCAAACATCATTTTAGACATTTTAAACATGGATGAAAGTGACATATTATGAAACTACACAAAATTCTAAGCAACTTTCATATATTATGTTTTTACATATGATGCAGGGTTTGAGGGTTATAATATGCAGGAAGTATAGGGTCCAATCTGTAAATATGAAGTGCACTGGTAATTAGGATATTCGCAGGTCAGGAAAAAAATGCTAACGGGCCGAAACTGAGATCTGGCCCAACATGCACAGGGTAGAGGGACTGGAGGGGAACTGCTCACTTTGGGCTGAGGCCCATCGGTGGAGGAGGCTTGGCCAGATCGAGCGGGCACGCTGGGCCTGGTCAAACGCGCTGGGTCTGCTGTGTCCGACGACTCGACCAGATCGAGCGTGGAGTCAGTCAACGGAAGCGAGACTCGGCGCGGGGTGAGGCAGAAAGAGGATGCCCGGTTCAGGTGAAGCAGAGTCAGTGACGGCGGGGAGCTCTCCGGCGAGGGCCCGGCTTCAACGGCGTCGCAGAAGAGGCAGGGGAGGTCGACGCGGTCGTCTCCCTCGAAAAGAAGATGCAGCAGCTGGACCGGTTCATGACGACGCAGGGACTCCGGCGACGAGGCCTTGGCGGTGATGCAGGGACGGGAAGCAGCGCGACTGCTGGACAACGACGAGGCCGCAACGGAGGGTGGCGAACTCGAGGCATTCCTGGACGGCGATGAAGCAGAGGAATGGCAACCCGACGCGGCGGCGGAAGCTTCTACTGTTGCTGCTCCAAGAGAGGACGAGAGGTCAGGGAGGCAGAGAGATCTTCGGCGAAGGAGAGAAAAAAAGGGCAGGGCGGTGAGGACGGCCTGCTGGTTCGTGCGAGGAACGGGGCAACTCCGGCGGAAATCGGACGCCTCGGCGGACTCCAATGACTTGGCGGGGTGGCGGTCGAGGTCGAGGGGCTCCTCCCCTCGATCCAAACGAGAGCGAGGGAGCAGGGAGGAGCATGACGATGGCGTGCTCCTCTCCTCTGGATCGAGCGAACCAGGGGCACGGGGACGAGGGGCTCCGCGCGGGCAGGAGCTGCGGCTTCGGTGGCTCCAACCAGCGAGGAGACAGAAGGGAAGTGGGTGAAATTTTGGATCTGGCTGGTGTTGTGTGGTTGGCTCGATGTGGACTCCGAGGAGGATTTAGAGAGAGGGTGGCGGCGGAAGGAGTGGATGGATGGGACAACTCTCCTCAAAATTAGGGTTGCTTTCTATATATATGTTGTTGGATTAGGTTAGGGGGGCATTCGGTCCGTCCGATCGTAATCGGGCAGTCAAGAAAAATAGAGTAAGAAGTCCAATTAACAAAATGGAGACGTTTTGTAGATGTTTGGGGATGATCCGGACACAACGGTAACGACTGTCCGGGTCGGGTCCGGGACAGATTTCGGACGCGCGCGGGAGGAGGTCCGTGGGCTGATGAGAGAGGTTAGGTAGGGCCTGGCGGTGAGAGGTAGTGCAGAAGGCAAAGGTCTGAGAAGAGAGAAGAGGAGAGAGATGCAGCCCGGCACGGTTTCCAGAGACCGAAAACGTCCGACGAAAAGACCGGCTATACTGCCGCTATAGTTATCCGGTGGGGCGTCAAACGGACTCCGAATGCGATGAAACTTGGCAGGCGGTCTACTAACAACAAAACAACACCGCACGCCAACTTTCATCCCATTCCGATAACATTTTCCGGCCACTTATAAAATACTATTTCGGACATGCCGCGGGCGCGTGCAAGTGTGGTTGGGCTCAGAACGGACAACAGAGAGAACTCGGAGAACCCGGATGAATGCAAGTTTTAAAACATGATGATGCAATGCACATGATGACATGATAAGATGCAACACGCAAGCAAATGACATGGCAACGACGGCGAATAACTCGAAGACACCTGGCACATCGGTCTCGGGGCGTTACAACACTCCACCACTACGAGAGGATCTCGTCCCGAGATCTAGAATGGCACCAGAGGGAAAATGGAAGAGAAAGAGAAGAGGTAAAGCTAAGTTGCTTCTTTGACAAACGAGTGAAACCAAAGAACCTTGAGAGGTTAAGCCATTTCGAGAAAAAGAATACAACAGAGATGCACGAAGTTGAAAAACACTCCGTTAGAAAAGAGGGACAAGGAAGAACAACTTCGAGCAGCACTCCGGTTGAGAAGTTATGCAAGACTTGATAAGGCGAAAAGAACTTGAGCAAAAGGGCACAACACTCTGGTTTAATGGATAGGCATGGAAAGAACATGATCTTTGACAAAACGAGATGATGGGTTGAAAAGATGAACATCACAATGCCTCCGGAACAAAAGTAAGAATGGAATGGAGTGAACGAAGGGAAACAAGGTCTTGAGAGAGCACGCTTACAACAAATGTTAGAACGGAGTTGTTGGAAAACCAACAACGAAAATAATAAGCTTGATATGGTATTATGGAATACATCTCAAATTATGAGGTGACAACCTACCACTCACGGGAAAAGAATTGGATTGGTATGAACAAATTGGCGAGAAAGTATGTCGCACCGGAAAGGATAAATGAAGAAATTGGATCATTTATAAGCACCATATAACAACAATCCTTAGGGAAGGCTTTAGGTGAAATATAACCCAAGACAAATCCAACGAATAGGTTGATGGATTTAAAATACCTCATTCTTAACAATGTGTGAATCATGAAGCATGAACTCAAATTATCAAGAATGATGTAAAACCACCTCCAATGATACGGTAGAAAGAACTGCACTCCGGATTGCAAAATGAAGAATGATTGAGCTCCTTAGGAAAAAAATGTTGATGAACGCTTCGAGAAGGAAATAAAACCTCGATGAACCACCATGTAGGACATCCATGAGGAACTCCGGTAAACAAAAATGATGATCAAAGCAAGATAAGTTGAAAACACAAGGTGAAACCTTGTAATGATTTAGAAGGAGCCTCGCGACGAGATAATGCAGAAAAGGTAGGAACTCCAGAAAAGAAAGAGCAAACGAACCCGAGAATTTGATGAGCCTCCGGAATACGGAATTAATCACTTGGATGGAACAAGAATAAGAATTACATTAAGCATATCCTTCACCAATTAAATTGATGACAATCAACGGATTTGGCACACTACTTATTTTCGTAGCAAGGATTAAGAGAGATATAGCGCCAACTTGGGAAGGTCTTCAACGAACCACCGGTAGGATTGAAACAACGAATGAATTGATATGATCACCAAAGAAGAGAACTCTTGAACGTACCACCGTAAGAATTGAAAAAGAACGATTAAAACATGAAGAAACACCGGGAAGAATTGGAGATGAGCGAAATATATGGATGAATTACCGGGTAAGAATTGACAAATGAATGAAGATACATGAGAGAATTCAGATCCATGAGAACGGAGGGATCACGAACTGATTAGAGATCACTTGAATGAAGCACTGGTAAGATTTGGAGAACCATAGCTGAAAGCTAAGAATGAATAAATTCTGAGATGCTAGGCTGCGGAGAAACAAACTGAAAAGAATCTTGAATTGCTCTGGATGGGTGAAAAGAATTCTCACGATCAAAACAATTATGAGAGGATGGCATCAAGCTAGAACCACGAGTCTCTGAGAGAACGGATAAGATATGGAGGAAAAACTCTTCTTCGGTCTTCAAATGTTGAGAATGACGACGAGAAACACCACCATGAATCGTTGATGCACTCGGGAATGAAAAATAGAAATGGTTGAGCCAATGATGAAAAGAATTTGAAAGATCTTGGAGAAATACATATGACTGATGATGAATCATTCTTACATCACACTTCGAAAAGAAATTTGGATAGCTTCAGGAAAATAAGAAGAGTCAGGTAAGATCCTGGGAAAAGACCTGTGGGTTAGGGCCCACTCAAAAGAAACACCGTTGAAAAGATTTAAAAGAGAGATTGCACCGGTTGAATTAAATGACATGAATGAGATAACAATCTCGAAAGAGCTTGAAAGGATCTTGAAAGACAAGACGAGCCTTTTGAGAAAACTTGAGCACGCCGGGACAATAGAATAGCGAGAGGTGAACGATTAAGAATTGCACCGGCATGAGAAAACATTGAAATACGGAAAAGAATATGATCAACACCGAAAGCTTGAATTGGTTCCACCGGAGAAGAAAAAGAATGAATAATGGTGAACTAGAAACTTTGTTAAAATCTTCATGAGCATCACCGAGTAAGAACATGAAGGAAAAGAATGAAGAGACTTCACATGAATACAAGGATACTTGATTAAGAAATCTGAGTCCTCGAAGAAAAGAGGGTGGGAGGGTGGGAAAACAAAAACAACTTGGAGACGGATGAAACAAACACCATTGACCAAAAATTTGAGTTGACCTTGCAGATGTTGAAAATGATCGGATCCACATGAAGATAAACACACCGGTGAAAAGGAGTGATATGACAATCTCGATTATCGAGAAGGATTAGTATTCACATCAGAGTATGAGAACACCACTTAGAAAAGGTATGGAATCAACACTTGACATTGAAGCAACTCGAATACCACAACTCAAAACAAAAACAAAGGGTTGGCTTGCAGAATAAGCCGGAACAAACATATGATAGAGATTTCGTCCGAAGTTTTTGTGGTGGGGCCTACACGGGCTCGATCGTACAGCACCATCATGTACAAGGCAGTGCACATGACATACGAAGCGTCCCCGAGTCGGCATAGCCAAGGACTCTTTAAGACACAATGAGACCACTGTAAAACCAACCGTGAATAGGCGGACCACTAGACGTCGAACCCCAATATCATATCATACATCTGTCGGAAAGATATCCTAAGAGCTACTTGAATTCCCACTTATAAACTCCCGAAATTTTCCGGTTATGCAATCAGGTGTTGGGGATACAGGGGAAGCATAATATCTCACCCAAAACTAACAAATCCTACATCCAGCTGTATCCATCCTTCAACACATAACCAAGAAACCTTCGGAAATCATCTACCTCAACCTTTGAAAAGCATCCGTCATACGAGTTATGGCAATACTCCCAAACTCCCGCCCCAGTGCTGGGTGGCGTCGAGGTTATCTCACCAACAACTGCATAAAAGAGATTTTTGATGTCGGCGAAACTAAACTCAGGTATTCCAGAACTGCAACGATAAAATTGTGACGACAACACCTCGGAGCTCAACTCCCTGGGACACTGCCACAAAACCCCTGACAGGAGGCACCAAGACAATGTTCTCGTCACAAAACCATCGGAACGATTACAAGATACCCACGTGATCCTAATTTTTTTTGTGAAATTTGAGAAGAGAAGAGTCAAAACTCTACGTCAGGATGCCTTACCAGAGCGATGAGGAGACTGGGAAGTAAAAATAATTCCTAAACTCTCCGATATATAATTCCTAAATGACTCAAAACATTTTTCTAGACACAACTCGGCTGCTAAACACGATCAAGCAATGGGGGCTCCTAAGGTCGGGGAAGGCTCTGATACCAACTTGTAACGCCCTCGATGCGGCTATATCTCCCATGTGTCGAAGCATGACTTAGAGGCATAACCGCATTGAAAGCAATGTCGCAAGTGAGGTAATCTTCACACAACCCATGTAATACATAAGGGAAAGAGATACACAGTTGGCTTACAATCGCCACTTCACACAATTACATGAATAAAGCATTACAACATCCAAATACAATCAAGGTCTGACTACAGAACCAAAATAAAAGAAGAACCCCAAATGCGACAAGGTCCCCGATCGACCCCAACTGGGCTCCACTACTGATCAACTAGAATGAAACAACACAAAGGACAAGATCTTCTTCGAGCTCCTCCTTGAGCTTGGTTGCGTCATCTGCACGGTAACCTCGGCACCTGCAAGCTGGTTTTGGAAGAATCTGTGAGCCACGGGGACTCAGCAATCTCACACCCTCGCGATCAAGACTATTTAAGCTTATGGGTAAGGTAAAAGGTATGAGGTGGAGCTGCAGCAAGCGACTAGCATATATGGTGGCTAACATACGCAAATGAGAGAGAGAAGAGAAGGAAAAGCACGATCGATAAAAGTATGATCAAGAAGTGATCCTAGAACAACCTACGTCAAGCATAACTCCAACACCGTGTTCACTTCCCGGACTCCGCCGGAAAGAGACCATCATGGTTACACACGCGGTTGATGTGTTTTAATTAAGGTCAACTTCAGGTTTTCTACAACTGAACATTAACAAATTCCCATCTGCCCATAACCGCGGGCACGGCTTTCGAAAGTTCAAATCCCTGCAAGGGTGTCCCAACTTAGCCCATGACAAGCTCTCACGGTCAACGAAGGAATAGACCTCCTCCCGAGACATTCCGATCAGACTTGGTACCTCGGTTCTTCAAGACATTTCGACAATGGTAAAACAAAACCAGCAACACCGCCCGAATGTGCTGAAAAATCCCGATAGGAGCTGCACATATCTCGTTCTCAGGGCACACTCAGATGAGCTCTCCATACAACTAAAACCAAACCTCGAGTTTCCCCGAGGGGGCGCTGCACAGGACTCTAGTTTGGACCAACACTCAGAGGAGCACTGGCCCGGGGGGGTAAAATAATGATGACCCTTAGGAGTGGACTCCCAAGGGAAAAGAAAAGGCTAGGTGGCGAATGGTAAAACCAATGTTGGGCATTGCTTGAGGAGTTTTATTCAAGGCAAACTGTCAAGGGGTTCCCATTATAGCCCAACCGCGTAAGGGACGCAAAATCCGGGAACATAACACCGATATGACGGAAACTAGGGTGGCAAGAGTGGAACAAAACACCAGGCATAAGGCCGAGCCTTCCACCCTTTACCAAGTATATAGATGCATTAATTAAATAAGATATATTGTGATATCCCAACAAGTAAACAGGTTCCAACAAGGAACAACATCTCCATGTTCCAACAAGGAACAAACTTCAATCTTCACCTGCAACTAACAACTCTATAAGAGGGGCTGAGCAAAGCGGTAACATAGCCAAACAACGGTTTGCTAGGACAAGGTGGGTTAGGGGCTTGGTTCAACAATATGGGAGGCATGATAAGCAAGTGGTAGGTATCGCAGCATAGGCATAGCAAAAGAGCGAGCAACTAGCAAGTAAAGATAGAAGTGATTTCGAGGGTATGGTCATCTTGCCTGAAATCCCGCAAGGAAGAAGAACGAGTCCATGAAGAAGGCAAACGGACATAGTCGAACGGGTCCTCACAAACGCGACGTTACCGGATTACTGAGAAGAAGTACACCGGAAAGAAAACAAACAACATAGTAAACAACCACCACATAACATGGCATGATGCACAATCAAGTATGATGCATGTCCGGTTTAATGAAGCATGGCATGACAAAGTGCACAAACAATCCTACTAATTAAGTGGAGCTCAATATGCAACGAGTTGCATATTGACGGAGCACCACATCAATTATTTAGTTCGATCTCGTTTATGTACCCAACAATATTAAATGTTGTTAAACATGGCAAGAGGGTGAAGCAAATGAAAACTACCCATCTAGTCAAGTTTAAATGAGGCCGGGAACAACAAACAACAAATCCGGAAACTCCTCATGTGCATATATTAGCTTAGGTCCTGTTCTGCCCTAAACCATATTTTAGAGTTGTTAGGCATGCAAAACAATGTCACCATGATAAACTAGACAAAATTCTACCCCATTTACATATAAAGTTTGTTAAAAACGGAGCTACGGTTATTTAGTTATGAATTAAACCATTTTAGCATGGCATAGGAGCAAATTTAACCAAACATCATTTTAAACATTTTAAACATGGATGAAAGTGACATATTATGAAACTACACAAAATTCTAAGCAACTTTCAAATATTATGTTTTTACATATGATGCAGGGTTTGAGGGTTATAATATGCAGGAAGTATAGGGTCTAATCTGTAAATATGAAGTGCACTGGTAATTAGGAAATTCGCAGGTCAGGAAAAAAATGCTAACGAGCCGAAACTGAGATCTGGCCCAACATGCACAGGGTAGAGGGACTGGAGGGGAACTGCTCACTTTGGGCTGGGGCCCATCGGTGGAGGAGGCTTGGCCGGATCGAGCGGGCACGCTGGGCCTGGTCAAACGCGCTGGGTCTGCTGCATCCGACGACTCGACCAGATCGAGCGTGGAGTCAGTCAACGGAAGTGAGACTCGGCGCGGGGTGAGGCAGAAAGAGGATGCCCGGTTCAGGCGAAGCAGGGTCAGCGACGGCGGGGAGCTCTCCTGCGAGGGCGCGGCTTCAACGGCGTCGCAGAAGAGGCAGGGGAGGTCCACGCGGTCGTCTCCCTCGAAAAGAAGATGCAGCAGCTGGACCGGTTCATGGCGACGCAGGGGACTCCGGCGACGAGCCCTTGGCGGCGATGCAGGGACGGGAAGCAGCGCGACTGCTGGACAGCGACGAGGACACAGCGGAGGGTGGCGAACTCGAGGCGTTCCTGGACGGCGACGAAGCAGAGGAATGGCAACCCGGCGCAGCGGCGGAAGCTTCTGCTGCTGCTGCTCCAAGAGAGGAAGAGAGGTCAGGGAGGCAGAGAGAGCTTCGGCGAAGGAGAGAAAAAAAAGGGCAGGGCGGTGAGGACGGCCTGCTGGTTCATGCGAGGAACAGGGCAACTCCGGCGGAAATCGGACGCCTCGGCGGACTCCAACGACTTGGCGGGGCGGTGGGTCGAGGTCGAGGGGCTCCTCCTCTCGATCCAAACGAGAGCGAGGGAGCAGGGAGGCGCATGACGATGGCGTGCTCCTCTCCTCTGGATCGAGCGAACCAGGGGCACGGGGACGAGGGGCTCCGCGCGGGCAGGAGCTGCGGCTTTGGTGGCTCCAACCAGCGAGGAGATAGAAGGGAAGTGGGTGAAATTTTGGATCTGGCTGGTGTTGTGTGGTTGGCTCGATGTGGACTCCGAGGAGGATTTAGAGAGAGGGTGGCGGCGGAAGGAGTGGATGGATGGGACAACTCTCCTCAAAATTAGGGTTGCTTTCTATATATATGTTGTTGGATTAGGTTAGGGGGGCATTCGGTCCGTCCGATCATAATCGGGCAGTCGAGAAAAATAGACTAAGAAGTCCAATTAACAAAACGGAGACGTTTTGTAGATGTTTGGGGATGATCCGGACACAACGGTAACGACTGTCCGGGTCGGGTCCGGGACAGATTTCGGACGCGCGCGGGTGGAGGTCCGCGGGCTGACAAGAGAGGTTAGGTAGGGCCTGGCGGTGAGAGGTAGTGCAGAAGGCAAAGGTCTGAGAAGAGAGAAGAGGAGAGAGATGCAGCCCGGCACGGTTTCCGGAGACCGAAAACGTCCGACGAAAAGACCAACTATACTGCCGCTATAGTTATCCGGTGGGGCGTCAAACGGACTCCGAATGCGATGAAACTTGGCAGGCGGTCTACTAACAACAAAACAACACCGCACGCCAACTTTCATCCCATTCCGAGAACATTTTCCGGCAAATTATAAAATACTATTTCGGACATGCCGCGGGCGCGTGCAAGTGTGGTTGGGCTCAGAACGGGCAACAGAGAGAACTCGGAGAACCCGGACAAATGCAAGTTTTAAAACATGATGATGCAATGCACATGATGACATGATAAGATGCAACATGCAAGCAAATGACCTGGAAACGACGGCGAATAACTCGAAGACACCTGGCACATCGGTCTCGGGGCGTTACAATTTGTGGGACCGTACCGTGTTTTGGAATGAATGGGAGAAGTTGCCTACAAGTTGGAGTTACCCGAAGGACTGTTAGGAGTTCATGATGTGTTTCATGTTTCCCAGTTGAAGAAGTGTCATGCAGAGATGGCCGAGATTCCTCTGAGAGATACATTGCCCCTGGAAGCAATTCAGTTGGACAGTGATTTGACGTATGAGGAGAAGCCTGTCAAGATTTTAGAGTTTGCCAGCCGAGCTACTCGCAGCAAGGTTATCAAATTTTGCAAAGTTCAGTGGAGCCACCATACCGAGGATGAAGCCACCTAGGAATGAGAGGATGATCTTCGCAAAGACCACCCACACCTATTTCCTAGCCAACCTGAATCTCGAGGGCGAGATTCATCTTAAGGGGGGCAGGTTTGTAACATTCCAAATTTTCAATTTGGAATGTTATACATACGTCATTCATGCATATCATATTTTATTTGCATTTCGTTTCGCAATCCTCGAAAATTCTAAGCAACTCAAGGACCCTCAGAGAGAGTTGGGGATTTCTCGATTTTCATATTTGAATTTTATCAAATATCGAAACGAGGATCAGTTGTTTTATTATTTTTCACTCCGAAAATATTTCATTTTAAAATATATGAGAGGAGATAATATGACTTCTCCAAGATAAACGAAATATTGGAGGAAAAATATTAAAATCAACCTTTTGTTTTATTTGCATAGGAAAAATGCGGGTTTTCAAAATTGCATTTTAGCCCAAATAAATGTTCACCTTGTCCGGTATATTTTAAGAGGACGGGGAAAACTTGTTTCGGGATTTGGAGTCCGTTTAGTATTTCTTTTCTTTTTTTTCCTGTGGCGAAATTATTTAAAAAAAACAGCGCACCGACCTAACCGGGCCGTGTCCGTCGAGGACTCCTAGCCCGGCCGACCCTTATAAGCCGGGGGCCCAAGACCCTAGCCCAGCCGCCCCGCCTCCTGCAACTCTGGCCCCTCCGCTCGAGCACCGCCGCTGCCTCGCCTCGCCGCTCGCGCCGCCCTGCCGCGCCGCTGCCCCGCCGCGCAGCCGCCCCGCCATCGGATCTGCTCAACGCCGCCGCCGCCGACTCGCCGGAGCCGCGCCGCAGCCCGCCGGACACGAGGTAGCCACTAGTTTTTTCTAAAACCGATCGGTTTTATTTCGAAAACCCTAGTTTCGGTTTTTCTATTAGATCGGTTTAGATCGAGTTTTTTCGGTTCGGTTAAATAGCGGACATTCGTCCGTACGTTCGTATTAACGAACGGTTTTCGCCCGTTAGTTGTAGACAACGAACGCTCGTTCGTTAGCCTGTTCGTCAGTTTTTCTTTTTCTCAGATTTTTTGCGATTATTCTCGATCGTGATTTCTGATCCGATTTTCGTTTTAGTTTATCTTTTCGCTCGTTTATCGGAATCAGGCGATTGAAGCGCCTACATCTTCGTCTCAAATCCCTCTTTCCGTTTAACCAACTTGAACAAGATTTTGGTACTATAAAATTTGTCTTTAGTCCAGATTAGTAATCGGACCTTTTTTCTTTCGCAGTTTGTGTTTCGTTGCTCCGTTTGATTCGATTCTTTTTGCAAACTGGAGTTCTTAAGTTGAACTTTCTGGTTACTTCTTCTTATTCGAGTTTTACCCGTCCATCTTTGCTTGATTGCTTATGTATGCTATTGTTTGCGTGCGATAGAACACCCGGAGTGCGAAGCGTGCTACTACGAGTCTCTAGGTTTCACGGATCCTCAGCAAGGCAAGTAACACTTTGATCATACCCTTTATTACCCAGTTTTTATGCATTAGTTCTAATCCTCAAACACTGCATGATTAGGATGTGATTAACTTGTGGGTTTGGGAATTAGATGATGAGGTAAAACCTATTACCTGTTTTATTATCAAACCCTCGGGAGTTACCTCTACGTTGATTATATTGCTATGCTATGGTTGTAGACGTGGATTGGGTTTGAGTGTATCCGTGACAGATGTGAAATTGTTAATTGATGGTTCAACTTAAGGTGGAAACTTTAATACACATCTGGGTTGATTGCTTGTTTGGGACCTTGAGAATCCAGTGTTGTCCTAGGATATCCCGGAGTACCCGTGTGATCATCCTACGGTCCGCCACCCAGGCTCAAAGGGATCTTAAGATTATTCATGCTAGAAACTTCCGTGTGCAGCCACAAGCCATTATGGGCTTTGGCATAGTATGAGTAAGTTGTGTGACCTCTTTCAGTGGTGGGCTAGCAGATGTAGAGGGAAAGTAGGTGTAACTATCCACCCGGAGTAAAGAGTAAATGCTTCTGAAAGACTGTGTCTCGGTCATCTGTTTCTCAAACATCATGCAGTGCGAGAAATCCAACGGAGGAGATCGAGTCTTGTGGGGAAAAGTGCGCAAACCTCTGCAGGGTGTACAATCTAATCATGGTTAGCCGTGTCCCCGACTATGCACATCTTGAGTATCTAGTACTTGGATTATCCTATGGTATCTCATCACTCTAAATTAATTTGTTGCATTAATGCACTACTTTAATTGGGATTGAGTTGGAGGAACCTTCTCAATGATGTTTCAACTACCATGATAGTTAAAATAAAATGTATTCCTTTGTTGTAGGGAAAAATTGGCTTTTTGCAAAAACCTTAACCATACAGCCTCCACCAGCCAAATATGCATATAGTGTTAACCTGATTATGTGCATTCTGATTATGTGCATTCTGATGTTGTCAGCCTCGACCAATAAATGGTGGCATGGAAACATTAACCTGATTATGTGCATTCTGATGTTGTTGGTCCTCTTGTGACGGTTGTTGTATTTTCTTAGGTGGTGGAAAATCTCCCATGATTGATGAAGCCCAAGAACTAACAACTCCGGAACCTGCCATGATTAGTAGAAAAAAAATCAAGAACAATGTTCCTATAAACTACTAGGATGTGGTGCTAAAGCACTCACAGTAAAGTAAATATCAATATCTTACAAGTTCTTACCATGCAGCAGGTGGTGACAAGCAACCAACGGTGTCAAATAACTCCGAAGATTGAGTAAAGCGATTGCCTGGGGAACGTATGTATACCCGGTGTAGAAATATGTGGAGCTTGGAAGGCTTAAATATTTGGTAGCAAAAGAATAGCAATAATCAATTCAGAGATGCAATGTTGAATAAACGCTCAAGGACGGTAGTGCGCTGGTCCTAGGCTAGACCGGACTAGAGACGCGAGCCTAGAACACTAATGAGGTCATGGCGTAGAACAACTAGCATCAGTAAAGGATATGATTAACTTTGGACAGCAAGATATAAGTTAAGATCACAATAGCAGTAAAGATAATGATGTGAAACAATAGCCAAGCAGGATATATCAACAACTTTTTCTTCAACTTTTCTTTGGAAAAGTTTTTTCCAATTTTCTAATAATTTTTCTCAAGTATGGCACTGACCCAAGCTTTCAAATTCAAAAAGAATCACACAATTCCGAGTTGATATGAGGAGCCAAAAAATTCTAAAACTGGCCTAAAAACTGGAATAAGCTGTGTTCCCGAACTTCAGAGGGCAAAAAGACCTATTTAGAAGCCGATTTTGAGGTGCCAAATATTGAACTAGCTTCTGCAACTATTTAGATGTGGATCATCGCTAGCTTTCATTTGAGTACTTGGGGAGCCAAAACAGACTTCATATGAGGAAGTTATGCATGTTGTACTGAATAGTGCAGAAAACAGATTCCAATCTGAATTCAACTACAAGATTGAGTCTAGATAGATCCGAATTTTGATATATTTTTCTTCTCTCTTTTTTTCCCTCATACTTTTTTCTTTTTCTTTCTCTCTTTTTTCTCCCTCTCCCTCTTTCCAAAACAAACTAGATAAGATGCAGATTGGATGAAGCACATATGTGAACGACCTCAACTATGATTATGACAATGAATGGTGGGTAGCACGAGGTGGAAACTGATGGATGGGATGGTGGATAGCGGAAGGAATAGCGATGCAGCGACGGCTTGACTAATGTGAACAGAACTCGAAACTCTAAACGAACTAGACACTAAGACCAGCAACTCGACACGACGAGCAACCGATAATTCAACTATGCAAGCAATGAAAAGAAAATTGCAAAGGCTCAGACTGGCTTGGGCAAAGGATGAATATATCTAACTTTTTTGTGGCTTTTTCTTGGACAATAGGTAAGAAAATAAATCTAATCTAGGAAAAACTGGAAATTCTCACCGAGCAACCTGAAAACTGATACCGCTTGATAGAGGCGGGGGTGTCCTGATCTTTTGATGAGATGATAACTATCGATTTGGTGGAGATGACTTTGACGATCCAACTACAAACGTGAATGACATTGCGCCTTAGCAATCGCTAAACCAATCTACCGAGGTTACCGACGATGTTGGAAGCACGATCAGCCTGACCACGAAGGACTATCCTTGCATGCAATCGAAGAACAAGCAAGAATATGGTAATGCAATCTGAATATTTCAAATATAGATGAAGTATTGATAAAGGTGGCGATCCGAAAGCGGTCTTGGTCTGGTCGTTGGACACAAACGAAGTACACGAAGTTGTGTTGGCTAACTTTTAACTGAACAAATCCCAAGGGAAAAGCTACTAGATGGATCTATTTATATAGGAGCAAGGGGTGACGGCCAAGGATGTGGGAGGATGTCCCAAGGCAGCCTAAAACCAACCCTAGGTCGTACAAGGCCAATGGGCCCAAGTGGAGGTGATGTAACACCGTTGGACTAGTAGTTTGACTCGGATTCTGATGTAGCATCAAATTGTTTCATCCATAACTCGATGCTCCGGACGAATTTGAGGGTGAATCCAATTGGGTTCAAAAGTGCACTAAATCTACTTTCCAACAAAAAAAAAGAATCACCCAATTCCAAGTCCGGATGAAAAATTTATTGATGTTTTGAGTCAGGTATGTCTGTGCAATCCGAATCTGATTCCAGAACGTGAGAGACTTGGACTCTATCTTCTCTTGGGACAAAAGTGACGTGGGAGAACTTTTTGAACAACAAGTAAACATTTCTTTCTCCCTTATCTTCATATGTGGATCATACAAATGTCCCATACACCTGTAATTAGACATGGCATAAAAGTTTGTGAAGTATTTTTGTCCTGGATGGCATAAATAAATTATTGCATAGTTTGCATTAGAAATCACCTCACAAATATACATGTATGCAATATTTTTGGTCGTATACAAGGTAGTCATGTCCTCATCAAACTCGTATCCTATTTTGGGGTATCATATCAAGTACTCCCTCTGTCAACTAATATAAGAGTGTAAACTAATATAAGAGCGTTTAGATCACTAAAGTAGTGATCTAGATGCTCTTATATTAGTTTACAGAGGGAGTAGCATGCATCATGCTAATTAGGTAATTTGGCTGAGATGACGTATAATTAAACTAAGGAAAATATGCTTTATGTCACCCGAAATTGCATAGGAGCACCTGCGGGCGTAGACCCCTAATATCTCACCGACGAATATGCATAGGGATTTGCATCACTATATGTATTCATCATTTTTGTTGCATGTATGTTCTGATTTAGAGATGCATAGCGCTGTATTCTCTGCATTCACTGGCCCACTCAACAGCACGCTCCTGCTCTAGCCGCCGACATCCAACAACTAAAGCTAGATTTACTCAAGCAATGGTCACATCATCAGTTCATGCCTTTCCCATTGATTCCATCTATCCTATTTCATCTTCCTTCAACTTCTTCATCTCAAACTTAAAAGCCGTTTCATGTAATACCACATTTCAATGAAGCTTAATTTTTATGATACTAATTCATGCGAAATTATCTAATTAGATTTGAGGGATTCTCTAAGATATCTCATATTTTTTTGTTAATTGAGAAACTAAGTACGTCACGAGAATAACTCCAAAAATATTCTCTATAATAACCTCAGGTATTATCCTGTTCTAAGAAAGCTGAGAATTTAATGTACGTGCTCTAACTGCCAACTCCGGTCATACACTTCATTTACTAGTCACGCGGTAATGTTTCTTCTCCAACACACTAAGCTCGGGCCACAATTATGCATTAGCAGTTTAGTACTACATTCTTCTGTCACTAATGAACTAACACTGGATGCCGTATACACCCCATAAGAAATAACAGGGTTTAGAACTTACCGTGTTTGGTTTATCTGGGAGACAAACCCGGTCAAAGGAGCTTAACTTGTGTTTGTGTAAGCATCAATTTCTCACTTAACGGGTTTTCCTTTTAAAAGAAAATTATCTAACATAAATTATTCATCTCCATCCAATAACAATGTGGTATTAGTTGCTACATTTATAACTGACGCACTTTTTTGCATGCAAAACAGGTGACATTTATTAAGAATATTGACTCCACGTGCAGAGGACAGGAGTCACAGTGTATCATCGAGTATTTGATATGTATTTGTAACTAGCAAATTCATTGTGCCTTTATTACAGCGATGCCATCGTAGGAACTCAATGACATAGATACCAGGGTGCGGTGTCGCCGAGAGCCATTCGTCCGCCTCCTTATGTCACCCCGCTTCTTCTTCCAGGCTGCTACCTTCCCCTTCCCCCCTTCTCCAAGCTGATGTGCATCCCTCTCCTTTCCTCACCCTTCCAAACATGGCTCCGACGAGCTCTGTCCAGCCAGCCGATGCTGCAAGGGCCCAAAAGCAGCGACACCTTGAGGCGAGGATGACGACGAGCGGCTTCTCAGCGTGGCGAGGGGCTGTGTGGGGCTCTGTCTACCAGATACATTCCTGTGAGTGGCTACCCCCACGTTACAACGAACAAGCTTACGAGCACATGTGCTAGCACTACAAAAAAATACACTTCCATGATGATACGTGTTTGTCACAGTAGGTTACATTTTCTGTCATGCATGTACATCCATGACGGTTTTATGACAGAATCAATATAGTCGTACATGTGTTGTCGTAGAAGTGTTCCATGACATTACCAAAATTATCATCACGGAAGTGTCCACTTCCATGAAGATAAATCACGCGTCATAGAAGTGCTTTCGTCAAGGGTGACCGACACATGGCATCGACCATAACGGGTCGTTATTAAGCTATCGGGTCCGATTTTGGATCTGATAACCCGTTAACAGCCCGGACCAGTGGGGATTTTCCACGTGTAAAATTCTCATTGGCCGGAGGAAACACGTGTTTGCTCACTGCTGGACAGATGTCATCCACTCATTGGACAAGAGGCGCCTATGATACGTCGACATGTGGCACAACCCAACAGAGGCCCATTCCGGTGAAAAGGCCGGCCCAGCTAAAGGCCCACCATGTTTTTTCAGACACTACTAGGCTGGCCTGTTAATAGCTTGCCATGTTTTGGGCCAAATTGAGGCCCATAGCAGATCATGCCCGTTCATAGCCTGCCGTGTTTTGGGCCAAATTACGGCCCATATCGGATCAGGCCTATTAGCAGGCCACTGTTCTTTTGGGCCCATTCTAAGAAAGGTTTGTATTTCAGCCTGTTAAATGCCCGTTAACCAGTTCGACCCGATAATAGTTTCGGTCTGTTAGCGGCTTGTGGTGCATCTGGGACGTTGTCGGCCCGGTTTAACTTTAGGCCCTTTAACGGCCCATGCAGAAACTGGGCTATTTCTTGTCCGAAGTAACTTTCGGCCTCTTAACGGCCCATAGTCTTCGTGGATAAATTTTAGCCCAACAGGCCAGGCCTATTAATGGCCCGTGGAACAGTTGGGCCAAATTACAGCCCGCGTTGAATCTGGCCTGCTTACAGCCCATCTGATAATGGCCCGTGAATCTTTTGGGCCTATGGCCCGCGTGGATACCGGCCTGCTTGAAGCGCATAATTTTATTGGGCCAAACAGGCCCGAGATATATTTTGGCCTATTAACTACTCGTCCTATTTGGGCCAAACATGGGCCTTAGGAAGTTTCGTCCTGTATTGGCCCGTGAATTTTTTAGCCCAACGCTGGCCCAATCTAGGTTTTAGCCTGTTAAAAGCCCATGGTATTCTCTGGCCCAGCTGGCTAGAACTTTACTCGGCCTGTTAAAGGCGGGAAACTACTATAGGTTTAGACCTGCTAATGGCCCAAGATGATTATAGGCCCACGTTTTGGCCCATATGAGTAACGGGCTGGCTTGAAGACCGACAACACTAAAATCCGCTGAACCTTCCAGCCTAAGTTACAGCATACCGACCAAAGAATAAACCTAGACTATACAATAAATAAATTAGGGCATATTACATCCACTAGGAATCAAAGTTCGCTACCGGTGATAATAAAGTGCAACGTGACCACGGATTACATACATTGGGCATCAAAGGTCGCCACTGGTTCATATAAACGCACCGACAAAAGAATATACAAAACCAAGAGCACTTCAGAAGGCACTAGGCCTGGCCAGGACGGGCCCCGCAAGCAGCCAAACAAGTTGATGAGACCTCAGTTGTGTCAACAATAGATGATCCCTAGCTGTATGGCACCATAGTGCACAAGGCAGTCCTCTGACATCTTCTATGAATCTTTGACTTCAAGTCGGAGCTGAGATGAAGCAAGCTTTTCCGCTTTAAGTTGAGACTGAAGAAGTCGAACTAATTGAGGCAGCGACTGCACAGAGGTTGTCTTACACCTGCTGGTGAGTAGCTTCAACTCACTGTCTTCATCAAGATAGGACCTTGGGGTCATCTCGCTGTCCTCAATATGATTTGGCTCACTATCATCCCTAAATTTCTGCATGGCATAAGTGATACGACTCTGAAAGAGAAACAAGGAGACATGTAACAGGTTTCACAATTATATAAGAAAATAAATGGATTTGTTCTGCATAAGGAACATGTTTTTACAGCTACAATTTAAAACTGGTAGTTGTTGCAAACAACCAATCAGATGTAAACAGCAAAGTAAACAACAGTGGAGGAAATGATGCCTATCCAACTCTATACTAGAACAAAGTTTGAATTCTTGAGAAGGATGAACTTACATTACATGTTAACATGGGCTGGATAAAGCCCTTCTCCATGTTGATGGAAGGATAATTCAATAAATTCCCCCCAAAAAAATTCTTTATAAGCATTGCCATTATTCTTCATTTTGCAAAGAGTAAATATAGGTCAAATAATATTGGAAGAAACAGAGGATAATGAAGCTCAAGTGCAGACTGATGATACATAATCAAATAGCAATTAATTAAGTATAGGGTTACAAGGCAAAAGGTACTGACAAGAGGAATGCAGACATCAACGTGTGCAGTGGCATTGGCTTTATTCAGATTTGAATTTGTACAACTAAGCTTGTTTAGCTCGATGGGTGGAGAAGTGCTATTACGACACGAACCACGTAGGCTGATCGTGGTCATCATAAAATGGGGAAACCGTAAGCATGATGAGTATAGTGTTGACCGTGGCAGTGGGATGGCAGATCTGAAGCTGCAAACCGCGCAAAGGGTAGTTAGCAACCGATGTTTGCTTTGAAATAACAACTAAGATTTGGTATGGACAAGAAAGTACTGTCAACAAGTGACAAAGAAATGCAATTCTGCCGTCTCTCTATATGTCGCGACATGCATTTGGAAACTCAAGTGGGACCTTTAGCTAACCAATTAGATGTGTCTGTTAACTAATATCAATATCATATCACAATCGTATTTGAACAACTAAGCTTTGGAATTTTGAGTGTTGTGTTGTCTAGCTTGAAGGGTGGAGTAATGCTAGTACGATAGAAAGCACCTACGCAGATCATAGTAGAGTAGATAAAAGGGGAAAACCCTAAGCATCAAGAGTAAAATCAAGAAAGTGGAACTAGCTGGACCAGTGGTTGGCGCACATGCTTTTCGAAACAAATATAGGAACATTAGGTGACCAATTAAACGTTCTCTGTTTTAGTAATATGATCATCATATCAGATTCGTATTTCAACACCTAAGCTTTGGAATTATGAGTGGCATGTTGTTTTGCTCGATGGGTTGAGGTCTTGAGGAGCAGTGCTAGCACGACATGAAGTACCTATGATGATGGTAGTGAATATAAAGGGGGAAAACCATAAGCTTTACGAGTATAGTGACCGTGCCATGGCGAATCTGAAGGTGCAAACCGGACAAAGCTACTTCGCAACCAATGTTTGCTTTCAACTAGCCACTACAATTTGGTACGGACAAGAAAAGTATAGTAAAGAATTTATGATCTATTTTCCGGGTGAGATCAATTACTTAAGCACATATGGAAGAGTACCACCTCTCTTGCGACGCCGTGTAGGCCCCTGCTGATACGTTGAGGGTGATGCGGGTGCGATGGCTATCGGCAGCGGGGAAGATGACTTTTGACGGCAGGTGGCCGGGTCGGGGGATAAATCCTATTGCCGTGGACGAGGCGGTCGTAGGAGCGGCAACGACAAGGTGGACGACGGCGCCGATGTAGCGAGAGTACGCGATGAAAGGATCCTGGTCGGGCGTCGTGGATGAGAGACGTCCATCTCTTGCAGTCGACTACGGGGTAGGGGTAGCGGCTCCGGCAAGGTGGAGGATGGGGTGGCGGATGGAGGAGGCTGACCGCAGTGCGAAGGTTGTTGTGGAGCCGACGGTGTATGAATGGGGAAATGGAGGGGAGAGGCGATCTCAAACTTTGGGACGCGGTTGTCTGAAATGTGGGAAAGTTACGAACTTACCCCCCGTTTAAAATTTCACACATCACGTCGGATGGGGATAGACGGTAATCTCGCATCTCCCAAATATTTGCCGGTAGCAATTTCGGGCGAGGAGAGGATATTTTGCCGCCCACGGTTGGCGCCCACGGTGTACGAACGGGGCTGACAGGTAGGGCGGTTGTGTCACGTCTGAGGGAAGTTACACATCTGCCCCTATTTAAAATATTTGCCTACATCGATTTCAGACGAGGAGAGTTTGTTTTGTCGCCCACCGTGTATGAATGGGTAAATGGAGGGAGAGACACATGTCTTTAGGACGAGCTTGAACCAAATGTGTTTTGCCGCCCATGTTTAGCGCCCATCGTGCCTGAATGGACTCAGAGGCGGTCGTGTCACGTCTGATTGAAGTTACTAGTCTACCCTTATTGACAGCAGTGTAAATCCAGTCGATAAGGATGTCAAAGTGTCAGGGGTAGATAGTAATTTCCATCTTGCAAACACTTGCTTCAGTCAGCCCACAAATGATAGTGGGTGTTTAGCTACTTCGTTCAAAACTTGTGAGAATTAGCATTCACATTTGCCCTGGGCCGTGGCAACTAAATTCAAATCCAATTTGTATTCGATTATGAATATCCACTACGTTTTGTTATTTATTTCTTCAAAACCATAACAAAGATTTATTCCACCTTTATATATGATTATGATTTAGAAATGCCATGATCTTCGAATTCAGTAGGTTGGATACACTTTGAGTCAAACAGTTATTTCATCCAATACAATATGCTCACACGAAAAATAGTTCACCTTATGTCAAACATACAAGTACTGAGGATTACCTCGCCTAAAAAATTCGGATCATTACAACACATGGACAACATAGGGGGTCTTACAACATAATCCATTCATAGACATGACACAACATGCAAGTACAATAATCTATTGACAATTTCAACTGGTATCTAAAGAAGAACTGAGATTACCATGGGCTTCAGATAGCAGAAACAACAGGACCTCCTCCATCTTCAAATGCAACATTCTTACTTCCTCCAATTCTTGGGTTGCTTGCATAATGTGTGCAGCTAATTGCATAATTTCCAGCCTCAAGATCAAGATTAACTCATTCATGGCAGCCACACCATCTCTTTCTGCCTCTAGTAGAGCCTCAAGAACTATAATATCTGTGCTCAGACTGCTCTCCGGCCGTGTTGCCTCTGAACTGCTACCATCTGGTAACATGGATGGCGCACTGCTTCCACAAATAGATTCTGGGGTTGTACATTGTGTCCTAGTGTGAACGACGTCCTGAAAGGTTTCCGCTGGACATAAGTAAGACATAGTTATCGCATGATCGGGGCAGTAAGCTTACATGGTAAACGACATACGAATTATTACCGAGCATGGCAAGCAATATTTAAATGGTTCGAAGCAGCATCAACCGAAAACAAATTAAAATGGTAAGATGAAACTAGGGATGTAAGTGGCAAATAAACGACATCCGCCAGTCCCATCTAGTGAGTTTTTGCTAGCTCCCTAGTTCATTTTCCTCAAAAAACAAAAAACTCTTTTGAACTATCATACCACTAGTGGACTTTAATCGGGATTAAACGGGACCCAGTTGACATCCCTAGTTGAAAGGGAGTGTACCACCGCTATATTTAAGTTGCCAAGGCATCTAAGCAGTTCAAATAATATGAGAAAGCATTTAACAGTGTGGCCTCATATAAACTACGAAGATAGTCTTGTGATGAAGTTAAGAGGAAAAGTTAAGGACTCAAATGAACTAGGCATGCATTTCTTTAAGATAGTACAGCAGGCACTGCTGACATATTGGCCAACTCAGGTATAGCCTAACAAGTAACAAACAAGCATTCGAATCAAGCAATACAGCAAAGCAAACAACTGAACTATTTGTAATTCTGTAGGATTACAGGTTGAGGGCACAAGCCAAGAAAGCAGCCCACACGCATTACATTTCACATGTACTAAAACACACGGGCATACCATATGTTGTTGTGAAGCCTCGCTACTGTTGCAATGTTCTTTGAAGATATTGTCAGCATCCCGTGGTTGCAAATCTAGCTGTTGTAGTTTATTCTGCACCCTCTATT